>NC_091977.1:8598372-8833372 GCF_044704955.1 Pristiophorus japonicus
CTCTCTATCCCCCCGAGCCTCTGTTCCCCAGTCTCTCTCTCTCTCTCCCCTTGTCCCCATTCCCCAGTCTCTCTCTCTCTCTCCCCGTGGCCCCATTCCTGTCTCTCTCTCTCTCTCTCTCTCTTTATCCCCCCGAGCCTCTATTCCCCAGTATCTCTCTCTCTCTCTCCCCGTGGCCCCATTCCTGTCTCTCTCTCTCTCTCTCTCTCTCTCGCTCTCTCCCCGATCCCTCATTCCCCGGTCTCTCTCTCTCTCTCTCTCTCGCTCTCTCCCCGATCCCTCATTCCCCGGTCTCTCTCTCTCTCTCTCTCTCTCTCCCCCCCAGCCCCCATTCCCCAGTCTCCCTCTCTCTCTCCCCCTCAGCCCCCATTCCCCAGTCTCTCTTTCTCTCTCTCTCCCTCTCCCCCCATTCCCCAGTCTCTCTCTCTCTCTCTCTCCCTCCCCGAGTCCCCATTCCCCAGTCTCTCTCTCTCTCTCTCCCTCTCCCCATATTCCCCAGTCTCTCTCTCTCTCTCTCTATCTCTCTCCCTCAGCCCCCATTCCCCAGTCTCTCTCTCTCTCTCTCTCTCGCTCTCACTCTCTCTCCCTCAGCCCCCATTCCCTATTCTCTCTCTCTCTCCCCGAGCCCCCATTCCCCAGTCTCTCTCTCTCTCTCTGAGCCCCCATTCCCCAGTCTCTCTCTCTCTCCCCGAGCCCCCATTCTCCAGTCTCTCTCACTCTCTCTCTCCCCGAGCCCCCATTCCCCAGTCTCTCTCTCCCTCCCCGAGCCCCCATTCCCCATTCCCCAGTGTCTCTCTCTCTCTCCCCCAACCCCAGTCCCCAGTCTCTCTCTCTCTCTCTCTCCCCCAGCCCCCATTCCCCAGTCTCTCTCTCTCTCTCTCTCTCTCTCTCTCTCTCTCCCCCAGCCCCCGTTCCGCAGTCTCTCGCTCTCTCCCCCCCGCCCCCATTTCCCAGTCTCTCTCTCTCTCCCCCCCAGCCCCCATTCCCCAGTCTCTCTTTCTCTCTCTCTCCCCTAGCCCCCATTCCACAGTCTCTTGCTCTCTCTCTCTCCCTCAGCCCCGATTCCCCAGTCTCTCTCTCTCCCCCACCCCCAGCCCTCATCCCCCAGTCTCTCTCTCTCTCTCTCCACCAGCCCCCATTCCCCAGTCTCTCTCTCTCTCTCTCTCTCTCTCCTCCCAGCCCCTATTCCCCAGTCTCTCTCTCTCTCTCTCTCCCTCAGCCCCCATTCCCCAGTCTCTCTCTCTCTCTCTCCCCGAGCCCCCGTTCCCCAGTCTCTCTCTCTCTCTCTCTTTCTCCCCCTGACCCATTCCCATCTCTCTCTCTCTCTCTCTCCATGCCCCCATTCCCCAGTCTCTCTCTCTCTCTCTCTCTCTCCCTCAACCCCCATTCCCCAGTCTCTCTCTCTCTCTCTCTTTCTCTCTCCCCGAGCCCCCATTCCCCAGTCTCTCTCTCTCTCTCTCCCCGAGCCCCCATTCCCCAGTCTCTCTCTCTCTCTCTCTTTCTCCCCCTGACCCATTCCCATCTCTCTCTCTCTCTCTCTCTCTCCATGCCCCCATTCCCCAGTCTCTCTCTCTCTCTCTCTTTCTCCCCCTGACCCATTCCCATCTCTCTCTCTCTCTCTCTCCATGCCCCCATTCCCCAGTCTCTCTCTCTCTCTCTCTCTCTCCCTCAACCCCCATTCCCCAGTCTCTCTCTCTCTCTCTCTCTCTCTCTCTCCCCGAGCCCCCATTCCCCAGTCTCTCTCTCTCTCTCCCTCAACCCCCATTCCCCAGTCTCTCTCTCGCTCTCTCTCCCTCAGCCCCCATTCCCCAGTCTCTCTCTCTCTCTCTCTCCCTCAGCCCCCATTCCCTAGTCTCTCTCTCTCCCTCAGCCTCCATTCCCCAGTCTCTCTCTCTCTCTCTCCCCGAGCCCCCATTCCCCAGTCTCTCTCTCTCTCTCTCTCTCTCTCTCCCCGAGCCCCCATTCCCCAGTCTCTCTCTCTCTCTCCCTCAACCCCCATTCCCCAGTCTCTCTCTCTCTCTCTCTCTCCGTGCCCCCATTCCCCAGTCTCTCTCTCTCTCTCTCTCTCCCCCTGTCCCCATTCCCCAGTCTCTCTCTCTCTCTCTCTCTCTCTCCGTGCCCCCATTCCCCAGTCTTTCTCTCTCTCTCTCTCTCTCCGTGTCCCCATTCCCCAGTCTCTCTCTCTCTCTCTCTCTCTCTCTCCCTCAGCCCCCATTCCCCAGTCTCTCTCTCTCTCTCTCTCTCTCTCTCCCTCAGCCCCCATTCCCCAGTCTCTCTCTCTCTCCCCCCCCAGCCCCCATTCCCCAGTCTCTCTCTCTCCCCCCTCAGCCCCCATTCCCCAGTCTCTCTTTCTCTCTCTCTCTCTCCGTGTCCCCATTCCCCAGTCTCTCTCTCTCTCTCTCTCTCTCTCCCTCAGCCCCCATTCCTCAGTCTCTCTCTCCCCCCCCCCAGCCCCCATTCCCCAGTCTCTCTCTCTCTCTCTCTCCATGTCCCCATTCATCAGTCTCTCTCTCTCTCTCTCTCTCTCCGTGCCCCCATTCTCCATCCTCTCTCTCTCCCTCTCCTTGTCCCCATTCCCCAGTCTCTCTCTCTCTCTCTCTCCCTCAGCCCCCATTCCCCAGTCTCTCTCTCTCTCTCTCTCTCTCCCTCAGCCCCCATTTCGCAGTCTCTCTCTCCCCCCCCCCCGGCCCCCATTCCCCAGTCTCTCTCTCTCTCTCCGTGTCCCCATTCCCCAGTCTCTCGCTCTCTCTCTCTCAGCCCCCGTTCCCCAGTCTCTCTCTCTCTCTCTCTCTCACTCACTCTCTCTCCCTCAGCCCCCATTCCCCAGTCTCTCTCTCTCTCTCTCTCTCCCTCAGGCCCCATTCCCCAGTCTCTCTCTCTTTCCCCCCCTCAGCCCCTATTCCCCGATCTCTCTCTCTCTCTCTCTCTCCCTGAGCCCCCATTCCCCAGTCAAGATGTATCACTGTAAAAGAGCAGTGATCATAGTATTGATTTAGATTAGATATGGTGAAGGACAAGGAGCAATCTTAACTATGAGGACAGCTAATTGGAACAATTTGAGGGATCTGGCCTCGGTAAATTGGAGTCAAAGAGTGTCGGGAAAAATGGAGCAATGGGCGTCCTTTAAAGAGGAGATGGTTGGGGTACAGTCGATTAGGACAGGGAGGGCATCCAAAGCCAGAGCTCCCTGGATGATGGAGAAAAAGGGGGCATACGATGGATGTCAGGTTGATAATACAAGGGAGAATCAGACTGTATATAGAAAGTTCAGAGGGGAAGTGAAAAACAAAATAAGAAGGGCAGAGAGACAGTACGAGAATAGATTAAAGAGTTATTGGTCCACAAATTGCGGGCGGACCTGGTGGTCCTGGAGGAACATAGGATTGTGCTCGGAGGCTTAGTTGCGCAATGGGAACATGTCTTCCAGGAGCGTACGTGTATCCTGGGATCACGTGGGCCTGGACCACCAATCACAATGTAGTATTCTCATTCATAGTATTGGGAGGGCCGAGCTTGCATTACCATCAATGAGAATACTCCTAAAATCAAATAAAACACAGACATAAATTAAAAAATACTTCACTTTTTAAAAATTAATAGAAATTGCATTAAATTAAATGTTTTAGAGAAAAATTTATTTTTTGGAATGTTTTTTAAAATGTTTTAATAGAGTTAAAAATAAACTTACCTTCAAAGACAGGGTTTAGATATAAAAATAAGTAACATCATTTAATTTTTCTATGTTTGAAAACTCTTACGCTGGTAAAAGTACGCTATGCTCCTGCTTTTATCAGCCGTAAGAGTTTGAACGACAGTCGCTGGGCAAGTGTTGGCCAAATAGCCCAATCTCTCCCGCTATGTCCTTCCTCCGGGGATGCATGCGATTTGTCAAAAGACGCACACAGAGAACCGGCATTGCGAGGCCTGGGAGACTTTAAGAGAAGGAAGAACCTTCCATGACTAACTAAGGAAGGAAAGGATAGTATCAAATTGAAAACAATGCCATACAATGTTACCAAGTTTAGTGGGAGGCCAGAGGATTGGGAAATTTTTTTAAACCAGCAAAGGATGACTAAAAATTAATAAAGAGAGAAAGAAGATCGATTATGAGAGTAAATTAGCAAGAAATATATAAAAACAGATAGTAAGAGCTTCTGTAGGAAGGAAGAGAGTAGCTAAAGTAAACGTTGGTCCCTTAGAGGATGAGACTGGGGAATTAATAATGGGGAACAGGGAAATGGCAGAGACGTTGAACAAATATTTTGTATCGGTCTTCACGGTAGAAGACACTAAAAACATCCCAATAATGGATAATCAAGGGGCTATAAGGATAGAGGAACTTAAAACAATCACTATCACTAAAGAAGAAGTACTCAGTAAAATAATGGGACTAAAGGTGGACAAGTCCCCTGGACCCGATGGCCTGCATCCTCGGGTCTTAAAAGAAGTGGCTGCAGAGATAGTGGATGCATTGGTTGTAATCTACCAAAATTCCCTGGATTCTGGGGAGGTCCCAATGGATTGGAAAACCACAAATGTAGCGCCCCTATTTAAAAAAGGAGGGAGACAGAAAGCAGGAAACTCTCGATCAGTTAGCCTAATATCTGTCATTGGGGAAAATGCTGGAGTCCATTATTAAGGAAGTAGTATCAGGACATTTGGAAAATTATAATGCAGTCAAACAGAGTCAGCATAGTTTTACGAAAGGGAAATCATGTTTGACAAATTTTCGGAATGTAACGAGCAGGGTGGATAAGCGGGAACCAGTGGATGTTGCGTAAGTGGATTTCCAGAAGGCATTCGATAAGGTGCCACATAAGAGGTTACTGCACAAGATAAAAGCTCACAGGGTTGGGGGTAATATATTAGCATGGATAGAGGATTGGCTAACTAACAGAAAACAGAGAGTCAGGATAAATGGTTCATTCTTGGGTTGGCAAACAGTGACTAGTGGGGTGCCGCAGGGATCGGTGCTGGGGCCTCAACTATTTACAATCTATATCAATGACTTGGATGAAGGGACTGAGTGTAATGTAGCCAAGTTTGCTGATGATACAAAGATGGATGGGAAAGCAAGTTGTGAGGAGGACACAAAAAAATCTGCAAAGGGATATAGACAGGCTAAGTGAGTAGGCAAAAATTTGGCAGATGGAGTTTAATGTGGGAAAATGTGAGGTTATCCACTTTGGCAGAAATAATAGAAAAGCAAATTATAACTTAAATGGAGAAAACACAAAAAGTTAGTATGCAGGTACAGCAAGTGATCAGGTTGGCCCTTATTGCAAGGGGGATGGAGTATAAAAGCAGAGAAGTCCTGCTACAACTGTACAGGGTATTGGTGAGGCCACACCTAGAGTACTGCATACAGTTTTGGTCTCCGTATTTAAGGAAGGATATACTTGCATTGGAGGCTGTTCAGAGAAGGTTCACAAGGTTGATTCCGGAGATGAGGGGGTTGACTTATGAGGATAGGTTGAGTAGGTTGGGCCTATATTCATTGGAGTTCAGATAAATGAGAGGTGATCTTACTGAAACATATAAGATAATGAGGAGGCTCGAAAAGGTGGACGCAGAGGAGATATTTCCACTCATAGGGGGCATAGTCTAAAACTAGGGGGCATAGTCTCAGAATAAGGGGCCGTCTATTTAAAAATGAGATGAGGAGGAATTTCGTCTCTTAGAGGGTTGTAAGTCTGTGGAATTCTCTCCACATAGAACTGTGGAGGCTGGGCCATTGAATATATTTAAGGCGGAGATAGATTTTTGAGAGGTAAGGGAATAAAGGGTTATGGGGAGCGGGCAGGGAAGTGGAGCTGAGTCCATGATCAGATCAGCCATGATCTTATTAAATGGCGGAGCAGGCTCGAGGGACCAGGTGGCCTACTCCTGCTCCTATTTCTTATGTTCTTATGTTCTTTTCCTTCACTGAAACTGATGGTACAGCATCCGACACCTCACGTTGCCCCAGTTTACAAACCTATTGTGATTTCTGATCTCACTGTGATGCACCGTGTGAGGGTTAAGCATGCATAGAGATGTCATGGTTTCACCCATCCAGCTAAGGTGCCATACCTCAATGAAACAGTGTTTCCCTTGGACATAATTTGGATTGCAATGACTTGCTGCCCTAGAATACAATAACAGGTTCCATGTGGTTATGACGCAGAGAAGCAGGTGCATGGTTGATGGGCAACAGTGAGATTGCAGAAAGAGGAGTCGGCCATTCAGCCCATCGAGCCTGCTCCACTATTTAATTCGATCATGGCTGATCTGTACATCAACTCCAATTACCCCTCTTTGATCCATATCCCTTGATCAACTCAGGAATGTAGGCCATTCAGCCCTTCGAGCGTCTTCCACCGTTCAATCAGAGCATGTTTAGTCTATCGAAGACATTACCATAGACCTTATTAACTCTATCAAAACCCTTCATGATTAGAAACACCTCTATCAAATCTTCTCTTAACCTTCTCTGCTCTAAAGAGAATCACCCCAGTTTCTCTAGTCTCTCTATGTAACTGATTTGCCTTTGACAAATCCGTGCTGGCTCAGAGCATTAGAATTAGGAGTAGGCCATTCGGCCCCTCGAGCCTGCTCCGCCATTCAATAAGATCATGGATGATCATCGACCTCAACTCCACTTTCCTGCACTATCCCCATATCCCTTGATTTCCTTATTATCCAAAATTCTATCGATCTCTGTCTTGAATATACTCAAAGACTGAGCTTCCATGGCCCTCTGGGGTAGAGAATTCCAAAGATTCACCACCCTCTGAGTGAAGAAGTTTCTCCTCATCTCAGTCCTAAATGGCCAACCCATTATTCTGAGACTGTGACCCCTGGCTCTAGACTTCCCAGCCAGAGGAAACATACTCCCTGCATCTAACCTGCCAAGCCCTGTAAGAAGTTTGTATGTTTCAACGAGGTCACCTCTCATTCTTCTAAACTCCAGAGAATACAGGCCTAGATTACTCAATTTCTCCTCAAAGGACAGTCCCCCATCCCAGGAATCAGTCTGGTGAACCTTTGTTGCACTCCCTCTATGGCAAGTATATCTTCCTTAGGTAAGGAGACCAAAACTGTACACAATACTCCAGGTGCGGTCTCACCAGGGCCCTATATAATTGCAGTAAAATATCTTTACTATTATACTCAAATCCTCTTGTAATAAAGGCCAACATACCATTTGCTTTCTTAATTGCTTGCTGTACCTGCCTGTTAACTTTCAGTGATTTGTGTCCAGATCCCTCTGTACACCAACATTTCCCAACTTCTCACCATTTAAAAAAATGCTAATTTCACATTTTGCCACATTATATTCCATTTGCCATGTTATAACCCATTCACCTGTATATATATCCCCTGTGCTGGCTGAACTACATTGGCTTCCGGTTAAGCAACGCCTCAATTTCAAAATTCTCATCCTTGTTTACAAATCCCTCCATGGCTTTGCCCCTCCCTATCTCTGTAATCTCTTTCAGCCTCACAAGCCCACGTGATGCCTGCGCTCCTCAAATACTTTCCTCTTAAGTATCCCTGATTATAATTGCTCAATCATTCGTGGCCGTGCCTTCTGTTGCCTGGGCCCCAAGCTCTGGAACTCCCTGCCTAAACCTCTCCGCCTCTCCACCTCTCTTTCCTCCTTTAAGACGCTCCTTAAAACCTACCTCTTTGACCAAGCTTTTGGTCACCTACTGTCATTTCTTCTTCTGTGGCTCGGTGTCAAATTTATCTGTTTTGTCTTGTAACACTGCAGTGAAGCACCTTGGGATGTTTTGCTACATTAAAGGCGCTATATAAATAAAGTTTGCTGTTGTTCTTTGTCGAAATCTCGACCTCCGAAAAGAATGACTCCGACACTTTCAGCTCCGGCAGAAGTTTCTTTAATAAAACTTATAAAACTGATAAAACTTATGGTTCCATACCCTAACTCTTATCACATAAGAACCTTTGATCGATTGCGCTTCTCTTTTTTTTCCCTACTCTTATCACATAAGAACCTTTTCCTAATTAAAAACAATAAAACTCTTATCACATAAGAACCTTCGATCGATTAGCGCTTTTTTTTTTTCTAATCTTATTACATAAGAACCTTCAGGAACCTTTTTCGATCGACTAGCACTGTTTCTACCTTACCTACTGAAACCTTCCCCAGGCTGTTTCGAGATTTTTTTCAGAACCTGTTCTCTTCTGCTTGCGAGCTGAGAAAGAAGTGGTTATAAAAAAATAACTTTAGCTTTTAAATGTCGAGTCTTGTAGATTGCAGTACCTCCCCTGTGGACAACAGATTACATCTGCGATTCAACAGTGAAGAAACCTCTTGTGAGCAAAAGGCTCACCTTGTTTTGGCCACTGAAGCCTTTCACTGGAGAGGCACTATGCCTGTATCCGTTTTACTCACAGGACAGAGAGTATGCATCTCGGTGGAACCTCCAAGAAGTAACTGTCGAAATCTCGACCTCCGAAAAGAATGACTCCGACACTTTCAGCTCCGGCAGAAGTTTCTTTAATTTACTTGCTAGCAAAGGGCAGGTCACACTCAGTCAAGGGCTAAGTGAACACCTCCGCAATGGTACAGTTTCACAAGATATTTATACAGTAAAACCCAAGTTATGGCCTCTCCCTGTGTATTGGCTCTGTCTCGCAGTCAGTGAATACAGATAAAGAGTTAATTACTACATCCTTGTCCTGACATGGTTTCCAGATATTTCCTTTTGTCAGGGTTATTAGTTGGCCAGCCGGCCATTACTCGGTGGCCTGCATTGCATTGTGTCAGGATTGTCCAGTTTCCTGGTCAGTTTATCTGTTTGCATCAAATGGATGAGGTCTCTACAAGAGATAATGGCTGGTGGTTTGAGTACAAAGAAAAGGGTGGGGTGACATGGAACTGGTGTCGTGTAGACAATAGGAGAGCACCATGGGGGGGTACTTGTCTCAGCATGACTTGTCTCCTAGCTGTCTGATGGCCATCAGCCATCTCAAACCAGGTTTAACTGTTTATGCAAGCTGACTGATTTTATGCAGAAAGTTCTGGAAGGACCAGGACTCCATTTTGATATATATATATTGCAAAGGGCACACAAATACCGTATGGTATCAGCTTAGATAAAAATACATTTCCACATCTTGAAGCCTCTTTGCATTCTCCTCTCAACTTATATATCCACCTAGCTTTGTATCATCAGCAAACTTGGATATATTACATTTAGTATATCCAAATCATGGATGTAGATTGTGAATAGCTGGGGCCCAAACACTGATCCTCGCAGTACCCCACTCGTTACAGCCTGCCAACCCGAAAATGACCCATTTATTCCTACTCTGTTTTCAGTCCGTTAACCAATCCTCAATCCATGCTAGTATATTACCCCCAATCCACGAGCCCTAATGCTGTTTAATTACCTCTTGCATGGCACCTTATCAAATGCCTTCTGAAAATCCAAATACACCACATCTACTGGATCCCCCTTATCTATTCTGCTAGTTCTAACCTCAAAAACAGATTTGTCAAACATGATTTCCCTTTCATAAAACCATGTTGAAGGGGTATGGTGAGAAAGCAGGAATGGGGTACTGAAGTTGCATGTTCACTATGTATGACTCTGCCCAATTCAATTATTATTTTCTCAGTGCCCTTAATAATAGATTCTAGCATTTTCCCTACTACTGATGTCAGACTAACTGGTCTGTAGTTCCCTATTTTCTCGCTTCCTCCTTTCTAAAATAGCGGGGTTACATTTGCTGTCTTCCAATCTGTAGGAACCGTTCTAGAATCTATTGAATTTTGGAAGATGACCACCAATGCACCCACTATCTCTATAGCCACCTCTTTCAAAATCCTAGGATGTAGGCCGTCAGGTCCAGGGGATTTATTGGCTTTCAGTCACATTAATTTCTCTAATACTATTTTGTTACTAATACTAATTTCTTTAAGTTCCTTATTCTCGCTAGACTCTTGGTTCTCCACTGCAGCCAGCAGTTTTTTTGTGTCTTCTTCCCTGAAGACAGACACAAAGTATTTGTTTAATTTCTCTGCCATTTTCTTATTCCCCAATACAATTTATCCTGTCCCATCCTGTAAGAGACCCACATTTACATTTATAAGAACATAAGAAATAGGAGCAGGAGTCGGCCATTTGGCCCCTCGAGCCTGCTCCGCCATTCAATAAGATCATGGCTGAACTGATCTTGGCCTCAACTCCACTTCCCTGCCCGCTCCCCGTAACCCTCGACTCCCTTATTGTTCAAAAATCTGTCTATCGCCACCTTAAATATATTCAGTAGTCTCGGCGCGTTCTTGATGGCCTCCGTCTTGGTGTCGGTGGGTCTGATGCCGTCTGCCATGATTCTTCTCCCTAAGAACTCGACCTCTGGCACCAGAAAAACACACTTCAAGCATTTCAATGAGTCCCACACGATCTAGCCAACTTAGAACCCCTTCCAGGTTCTGCAAGTGTTCGATGGTGCCCCGACCTGTGATCAATATGTCGTCCTGGAAAATCGCGGTGCGTGGAACTGACTTTAGCAGACTCTCCATGTTCCTTTGAAAAATAGCCACAGCCGATCGAGTCCCAAATGGGCATCTATTGTAGATGAACAGACCTCTGTGCGTGTTGATGCAGGTGAGGCCGTTCGAAGATTCCGCCAGCTCCTGCGTCATGTAGGCCGAGATCAGGCCCAACTTGGTGAACGTCTTTCCTCCAGCCAGGGTCGCAAATAGGTCGTCTGCTTTGTGTAGCGGGTACTGGTCCTGCAGCGAAAAACGGTTAATTGTTACTTTATAGTCCCCACAAATTCTGACTGTGCCATCGCCTTTGAGAATCAGAACAATTGGATTGGCCCACTCGTTGAAATCAACAGGTGTGATGATGCCCTCTCGTTGCAGCCTGTCTAGCTCAATCTTCATGACTTGTGGTGGATGGGTCGTGTACCGGGAACCAAATGGATCTGCATCTTCACCCCAGAGAAATTTCCGATGCCTGGCTCAAACAACGACAGGAACTTGCTCAGAACCTGGGCACATGAGGCGTCGGATGTCGTCCCAGTTCCAGCGGATTTTTCCCAGCCAGCTTCTGCCGAACAGTATGGGGCCATCTTCTGGTACAAGCCATTGTGGTAGTTCGAGCACCGCTCCATCATAGGAGACTTTTACTGCTCCACTGCCAATTACAGGGATCAGCTCTTTAGTTTAAGTTCTCAGCTTGGTGTGAATGGGGCTCAGCTTGGGCCTTTGTGCCTTGTTGCACCACAGACTCTCAAAGGCCTTTTTGCTCATGATAGATTGACTTGCACCCGTGTCCAATTCCATGGATACTGGAATTCCGTTCAGTTCAACTTTTAACATGATCGGTGGATATTTCGTGGTGAAGGTGTGTACCCCGTACACTTCTGCCTTCTCGGTTCGAGTCTCTAGTTCAGTTTGATCCGCCATGGATCGGTCTTCCTCTGCAACATGGTGGTTTGCAGGGTTTGCAGTTCGTCTGTACATTTGCTGGAGGTGTCCCATTGTTCCACAGCCTTTGCACGCATAGTGTTTGAAGCGGTATTGATGGGCTCGATGATCACCTCCGCAGCGCCAACAAGATGTTAATTGCCTCGCATTCACCCTTGATGGTGGACTCTGGGTCATCTGAGGTCATGCAGCTGCAGGCGTGTACGTTCTGCCATATGCATTCCTGCCTGAAGCCGACATTACTTTGTGTACAGTATTTGCTGATGCATCTTTATGCTGCAAAATTTGTTTGGTGTTATCGCTGGTGGACATAAATGCCTGGGATATCGTTATGACTTTGCTCCGGTTCGGTTTTTCAACAGTCAATAGTTTGCGAGGGATAACCTCATGGCCAATGCCAAGCACAAAAAAGTCTCTTAGCATTTGCTCCAGGAATCCATCGAATCCATCGAATTCGCAATGTCCTGCAATGTTCGGCGACGTAGCTCGCTACTTCCTGGCCTTCAGACCGTTGACATGTATAAAATCGATACCTTGCCATCAGAACGCTCTCCTTCGGATTTAGATGCTCGCGGACGAGCGTACACAGTTCTTTATACGATTTGGTTGTTGGTTTCACCGGAGCAAGAAGATTCTTCATGAGGCCATAGGTTGTTGCCCCACAGACGGTGAGGAGGATCGCCCTTCGTTTGGCAGCGCTCTCGTTCCCTTCCAGCTCATTGGCCATGAAGTATTGGCCGAGTCGCTCCACGAAGGCTTCCCAATCGTCCCCTTCTGAGAATTTCTCCAGGATACCAACAGTTCTCTGCATTTTCGCGTGATGGTTCGTTATCTATTACTCGTCGCCAGTTGTTATGTCTTAAATAAAGCAATGTGACTGAGTACTGTAGATTTGAGTAAGTGTGACCTTAATCTCTTTGTTCTGACTCCAGAGTGCTGGCACAGCACGGGAGGCCTGTTTATATGCAGTGCTCACAAGGGATGCTGGAATCCCTTGGGACTCCAACAGATGCGCCCTCTGGTGGCGGAAGAATGCTGGTTGCACCCATAACAGTTAGTGTTCTCGATCAGGCCAACATCACCAGCATCAAAGCACTGACCACACTTGACCAGCTCCATTGGGCGGGCCACATTGTTTGCATGCCCGACACGAGACTCCCAAAGCAAGCGCTCTACTCGGAACTCCGGCAGGGCAAGCGAGCCCCAGCTGGGCAGAGGAAATGTTTCAAGGACACCCTCCAAGCCTCCCTGATAAAGTGCAACATCCCCACCAATACCTGGGAGTCCCTGGCCAAAGACCGCCATAAGTGGAGGAAGAGTATCCAGGAGGGTGCTGAGCACCTCGAGTCTCATCGCCGAGAGCATGCAGAAACCAAGTGCAGACAGCGGAAGAAGCATGCGCCAAACCTGTCCCACCCACTCTTTCCTCCAACCACTGTCTGTCCCACCTGTGACAGAGACTGTAATTCCAGTATTGGACTGTACAGTCACCTGAGAACTCACTTTTAGAGTGGAAGCAAGTTTCGAGGGATTGCCGATGAGCTCCCCCATCGCTGCCCCTCCGATCCCGCTCTCCCCCATCGTTGCCCCTCCGATCCCGCTCTCCCCCATCGCTGCCCCTCCGATCCCGCTCTCCCCCATCGTTGCCCCTCCGATCCCGCTCTCCCCCATCGCTGCCCCTCCGATCCCGCTCTCCCCCATCGCTGCCCCTCCGATCCCGCTCTCCCCCATCGCTGCCCCTCCGATCCCGCTCTCCCCCATCGTTGCCCCTCCGATCCCGCTCTCCCCCATCGTTGCCCCTCCGATCCCGCTCTCCCCCATCGCTGCCCCTCCGATCCCGCTCTCCCCCATCGTTGCCCCTCCGATCCCGCTCTCCCCCATCGCTGCCCCTCCGATCCCGCTCTCCCCCATCGCTGCCCCTCCGATCCCGCTCTCCCCCATCGCTGCCCCTCCGATCCCGCTCTCCCCCATCGCTGCCCCTCCGATCCCGCTCTCCCCCATCGCTGCCCCTCCGATCCCGCTCTCCCCCATCGCTGCCCCTCCGATCCCGCTCTCCCCCATCGCTGCCCCTCCGATCCCGCTCTCCCCCATCGCTGCCCCTCCGATCCCGCTCTCCCCCATCGCTGCCCCTCCGATCCCGCTCTCCCCCATCGCTGCCCCTCTGATCCCGCTCTCCCCCATCACTGCCCCTCCAATCCCGCTCTTCCCCTTCGCTGCCCCTCCGATCCCGCTCTCCCCCATCGCTGCCCCTCCGATCCTGCTCTCCCCCATCGCTGCCCCTCCGATCCCACTCTCCCCCATCGCTGCCCCTCCGATCCTGCTCTCCCCCATCACTGCCCCTCCAATCCCGCTCTTCCCCTTCGCTGCCCCTCCGATCCCGCTCTCGTTTATCATTGCCTCTCCGGCCCCACTTGCGCCACTGCTATGGAGTGAGCCGCTTGTGGTGCAACTCCCTGCTGACTGCAATGGATATAACAATGGACAGCGGTGTGTAACGGGCGGCTGAATCGATACCCCTGTTTTACTCCACTGCTAGAAGTCACAATGACGCCCAATCCCTTCTCCATTTCAGGCCCGGGAATGAGCAGAGTCTGCAAACAACAAACTCGATACTGGCAACGATCAAACAACGGAAACAGATCCACAGATATCATCAGTGCTGCTCCTGCTCCTCATTCACACCACCAATAAACACTTTCAATCTTATTATAGTATCAAAGAATAGAATATCTGATTGTTGCATCAAACATTCCCAGGGCAGGTACAGCACAGGGTTAGATACAGAGTAAAGCTCCCTCTACACTGCCCCATCAAACACTCCCAGGGCAGGCACAGCACAGGGTTAGATACAGAGTAAAGCTCCCTCTACATTGTCCCATCAAACACTCCCAGGACAGGTACAGTACGGAGTTAGATACAGAGTAAAGCTCCCTCTACACTGTCCCATCAAACACTCCCAGGACAGGTACAGTATGGAGTTAGATACAGAGTAAAGCTCCCTCTACATTGTCCCATCAAACACTCCCAGGACAGGTACAGTACGGAGTTAGATACAGAGTAAAGCTCACTCTACACTGTCCCATCAAACACTCCCAGGACAGGTACAGTACGGAGTTAGATACAGAGTAAAGCTCACTCTACATTGTCCCATCAAACACTCCCAGGACAGGTACAGTACGGAGTTAGATACAGAGTAAAGCTCCCTCTACATTGTCCCATCAAACACTCCCAGGACAGGTACAGTACGGAGTTAGATACAGAGTAAAGCTCACTCTACACTGTCCCATCAAACACTCCCAGGACAGGTACAGTACAGAGTTAGATACAGAGTAAAGCTCCCTCTACACTCTATACTACAGTTGAAGGGTGTGTGAGGGTGTTACTTTTGGAGGGTGATTGCACTGTGAATAGTGTAGAGCGAATTGCTGACTATGGAAGCATTGATCGAACTCTGACAGAGAAAAGCGCTGTGATTGCATGGTTTGGTTTTAAAAGAGGAATCGGGAGATGGGACATGAAGAGGGAAGTGAGAGTTTAGAAATAGGAGCTTGTCAGGAAATACTTTGTCTGAGGAGCTTTTTTTTAGATTTAATTTATTTCCAGTTTTCTGTTTACACACAGTAAGGTCCCCAGATTTCACTCCCCCCTTTACTGACCTCCTCCCTCAGTGCCACCCACACTCACCACGTTCCTGCTGCTCCGGCTCTGTGGGAATGGCTGGTTTCCCCCAGCCCCCATTCCCCAGTCTCTCTTTCTCTCTCTCTTTCCCCCCCCCAGCCTCCATTCCCCAGTCTCGCTCTCTCTCCAAGCCCCCATTCCTCTGTGAAGATGAGAATGGCACTGTAAGAGCGCAGTGATTATAGTATTGCAAATTTTAGATTAGTTATGGAGAAGGACAATGAACAATCTTTCAACAAATTGAGGGATCAGGCCTCGGTAAATTAGATTCAAAGAGTGGCGGGAAAAATGGAGCATTGGGTGGCCTTTAAAGAGGAGATGGTTGGGGTACAGTCCAGGTACATTCCCATGATGGGGAAAGAGAGAGCAGCCAAAGCCTGGCCTCCCTGGATGACGAAGGAGATAGAGAGTAAGAGGAAAGAGGAAAAGGGGGCGTATGACAGGCGTCAGGTTGACAATACAAGGGAGAATCAGACTGTACATAGAAAGTTCAGAAGGGAAGTGAAAAAGAAAATAAGAGGGGCAGAGAGACAGTAGGGGAATAGATTGCCAGCTCACTTAAAGGGGAATCTCAAGACCTTCTAACAACTTATTAACAGTTAAAGGATTGTCAGAGGAGCGGTGGGGCTGATTAGGCACCAGAATGGAGAACTACTGGTGGAGGTAGAAGACCTGGCTGAGATACTGAGAGACTTTGCATTGGTGTTTACCAAGGAAGAGGACTTTGCTAAAGCTACGGTCAACGAGGAGGTTGCTGGGATACTGGATGAGATAAATATAGATAAAGAGGAGGTACTGGAAAGGCTGGCGGTAATTAAAGTGGATAAGTCACCCAGTCCGGATAAAATGCATCTCAAGTTACTGAGGGAAACAAGGTTAGACATTGCCAAGGTCTTCCAATCCTCCTTAGATACAGGGCTGGTGCCAGAGGAGTGGAGGCTTGCAAATGTTACACCCGTAATCCAGGAGAACATTAATAGCCACGCGGCAAGCATGGACTATTAAAGGAGAGCCAACACAGATTTGTTGAGGGCCAATCGTGGTTCACTAACTTGATTGAGTGTTTTGCGCAGCCTGAGGAAAAGAATGTTTGAAGACCAGGCCCTCAAATCTGCCACCAAGCTCATGGTCTACAGGGTTGTAGCAATACCCGCCCTCCTGTATGGCTCAGAGACATGGACCATGTACAGTAGACGCCTCAAATCGCTGGAGAAATACCACCAACGATGTCTCCACAAGATCCTGCAAATCCCCTGGGGGGACAGACGCATCAACGTTAGCGTCCTCGACCAGGCCAACATCCCCAGCATCGAAGCATTGACCACACTCGACCAGCTCCGCTGGGCAGGCCACATTGCCCGCATGTCAGACACAAGACTCGGAGCTCCTACATGCAAGCGAGCAGAGTTAACATTTCAAGGACACCCTCAAAGCCTCCCTGATAAAGTGCAACATCCCCACCGACACCTGGGAGTCCCTGGCCCAAGACCGCCCTAAGTGGAGGAAGTGCATCCGGGAGGGCGCTGAGCACCTTGAGTCTTATTGCCGAGAGTATGCAGAAACCAAGCACAGGCAGCGGAAGGAGCGTGCGGCAAACCAGTCCCACCCACCCCTTCCCTCAACCATTGTCTGTCCCACCTGTGACAGGGACTGTGGCTCTCGTATCGGACTGTTCAGCCACCTAAGGACTCGTTTTGAGAGCGGAAGCAAGTCTTCCTCGATTTCGAGGGACTGCCTATGATGATGAGTTTTTTGATGAGGTAACAGAGAAGGTAGATGAGGGTAGAGTGGTCGATGTTGTGTATATGGACTTTCAAAAGGTATTTGTTAAAGTACCACTTGGCGGTAAATTTCCCGGAGGCTGCCAGTGGCGCTGGCTGCCTGAGATGCAAGCCAAATTTGTAAGAGTTAGCAGAAGCAGGCGTTAGGCCCCTTAGTTCAATATGTCACTGGCCAAACGCGTGCTTCAGACGAAGGTAAATGACGCCTCTTTTTTTGCCCTCACCAACATGGTGTCTGGTGCGGCTCACGCCGGACGGAAGTGGGCGGAAACGAGGCAGACGCCATTTTTTTCCACCTCAACAGCCGGACTAAGGTGTCGCATTTCAAGCAGCATACGTACAACATCAACCATTCTACCCTTCTGCCTCCACCACTAATTATTTCATCGAAGAACTCGATCAAGTTAGTCAAACACGATTTGCCTTTAATAAGGGTCAAGGAGAGGCTTGGGAGTTGGGAGGAGAGACCTATAAAAGGCCCATCAGTCAGTCGGGGAGCAGGAGTTGGGAGGAGAGGCTTGGGAGTTGGGAGGAGAGGCCTATAAAAGGCCCATCAGTCAGTCGGGGAGTGAGAGTTGGGAGGAGAAGTTTGGGAGTTCGGAGGAGAGGCCTATAAAAGGCCCATCAGTCAGTCAGGGAGCAGGAGTTGGGAGGAGAGGCTTGGGAGTTCAGAGGAGAGGCCTATAAAAGGCCCATCAGTCAGTCGGGGAGTGGGAGTTGGGAGGAGAGGCTCGAGAGTTCGGAGGAGAGGCCTATAAAAGGCCCATCAGTCAGTCAGGGAGTGGGAGTTGGGAGGAGAGGTTTGGGAGTTCGGAGGAGAGGCCTATAAAAGGCCCATCAGTCAGTCGGGGAGCAGGAGTTGGGAGGAGAGGCTTGGGAGTTGGGAGGAGAGGCCTATAACAGGCCCATCAGTCAGTCGGGGAGTGAGAGTTGGGAGGAGAAGTTTGGGAGTTCGGAGGAGAGGCCTATAAAAGGCCCATCAGTCAGTCAGGGAGCAGGAGTTGGGAGGAGAGGCTTGGGAGTTCAGAGGAGAGGCCTATAAAAGGCCCATCAGTCAGTCGGGGAGTGGGAGTTGGGAGGAGAGGCTCGGGAGTTCGGAGGAGAGGCCTATAAAAGGCCCATCAGTCAGTCGGGGAGTGGGAGTTGGGAGAAGAGGTTTGGGAGTTCGGAGGAGAGGCCTATAAAAGGCCCATCAGTCAGTCGGGGAGTGGGAGTTGGGAGGAGAGGTTTGGGAGTTCAGAGGAGAGGCCTATAAAAGGCCCATCAGTCAGTCGGGGAGTGGGAGTTGGGAGGAGAGATTTGGGAGTTCGGAGGAGAGGCCTATAAAAGGCCCATCAGTCAGTCGGGGAGCTGGAGTCCGTCGTCGGGAGGCCAGATGGTGCAGCTGTAGCGGGGAGAAAAGGCAAAAAAGAAGTAGAAAGAAATTGAAAGGTGACGTCACAGCCAAGGGGGTAAGTGATTGGCTGGTGATTGGTAAGTAGTTTTTCTTTTCCTTTTCTTTATCAGTAAGTAACCTTTGAGCATTATTGTTGCCAAATTAAGTTAATCTAAGGGTTAAGTCATGGCAGGACAGCTCAGACCCATGTTATGCTCTTCCTATACTATGTGGAAAGTCAGGGACGCTTCCGGTGTCCCTGATGACTGCGTGTGCGGGAAGTGCATCCACCTGCAGCTCCTGACAGACCGCATTGCGGCACTGGAGCTGTGGGTGGATTCCCTCTGGAGCATCCACGATGCTGAGGTTGACGTGAATAGCACATGTAGCGAGTTGGTTTTACCGCAGGTAAAGGGTACACAACCAGATAGTGAATGGGTGACCACCAGGAAGAGCAAGGAAGGTAGTGCAGGGGTCCCCTGCGGTCATCCCCCTGCAAAACAGATACACCACTTTTGGTACTATTGAGAGGGTGATTCATCAGGGGAGGGCAGCAGCAGCCAAGTTCATGGCACAGGAGGGCAGGAAAAAGAGTGGGAGAGCAATAGTGATAGGGGATTCGATTGTAAGGGGAATAGATAGACGTTTCTGCGGCCGCAACCGAGACTCCAAGATAGTATGTTGCCTCTCTGGTGCAAGGGTCAAGGATGTCTCGGAGCGGGTGTAGGGCATTCTGAAAAGGGAGGGTGAACAGCCAGTTGTCATGGTGCATATAGGTACCAACAACATAGCTAAAAAATGGGATGAGTTCCTATGAGACGAATTTAGGGAGCTAGGAGCTAAATTAAAAAGTAGGACGTCAAAACTAGTAATTTCAGGATTGCTACCAGTGCCACGTGCTAGTCAGAGTCGGAATCGCAGGATAACTCAGATGAATATGTGGCTTGAAGAGTGGTGCAGAAGGGAGGGATTTAAATTCCTGGGACATTGGAACTGGTTCTGGGGGAGGTGGGACCAGTACAAACTGGACGGTCTGCACCTGGGCAGGACCGGAACCAATGTCCGAGGGGGAGTGTTTGCTAGTGCTGTTGGGGAGGAGTTAAACTAATATGGCAGGGGAATGGGAACCTATGCAGGGAGACAGAGGGAAGTAGAATGGGGGCAGAAGCAAAAGATAGAAAGAAGAAAAGTAAAAGTGGAGGGCAGAGAAACCTAAGGCAAAAAGTAAAACGGGCCACATTACAGCAAAATTCTAAAGGGGCAAAGTGTGTTAGAAAGACAAGCCTGAAGGCTCTGTGCCTCAATGCGAGGAGTATTCGGAATAAGTGGACAAATTAACTGCGCAGATAGCAGTACGGTTATGATGTAATTGGCATCACGGAGACATCGCTCCAGGGTGACCAAGGCTGGGAACTCAATATCCAGGGGTATTCAACATTTAGGAAAGATTGACAGAAAGGAATAGGAGGCAGGGTGACATTGCTGGTTAAAGAGGAAATTAATGCAATAGTAAGGAAGGACATTACCTTGGATGATGTGAAATCGGTATGGATGGAGTTACAGAATACCAAAGGGCAGAAAACGCTATTGGGAGTTGTGTACAGACCACCAAACAGTAGTAGTGAGGTTGGGGACAGCATCAAACAAGAAATTAGGGATGTGTGCAATAAAGGTACAGCAGTTATCATGGGTGACTTTAATCTACATATAGATTGGGCTAAACAAACTGGTAGCAATGCGGTGGAGGAGGATTTCCTGGAGTGCATTAGGGATGGTTTTCTAGACCAATATGTTGAGGAACCAACTAGGAGGCTGGCCATCCTCGACTGGGTGATGTGTAATGAGAAAGGACTAATTAGCAATCTTGCTGTGCGAGGCCCCTTGGAGAAGAGTGACCATAACATGGTAGAATTCTTTATTAGGATGGAGAGTGACACAGTTAATTCAGAAACTAGGGTCCTGAACTTAAGGAAAGGTAACTTCGATGGTTTGAGGCATCAATTGGCTAGAATAGACTGGCAAATGATACTTAAAGGGTTGACAGTGGATAGGCAATGGCAAACCTTTAAAGATCACATGGATGAACTTCAACAATTGTACATCCCTGTCTGGAGTAAAAATAAAATGGGGAAGGGAGCTCAACCGTGGCTAACAAGGGAAATTAAGGATAGTGTTAAATCCAAGGAAGAGGCATATAAATTGGCTAGAAAAAGCAGCAAACCTGAGGACTGGGAGAAATTTAGAATTCAGCAGAGGAGGACAAAGGGTTTAATTAAGAAGGGGAAAATAGAGTACGAGAAGAAGCTTGACAGGAACATAAAAACTGACTGCAAAAACCTCTATAGATATGTGAAGAGAAAAAGATTAGTGAAGACAAACATAGGTCCCTTTGCAGTCAGATTCAGGTGAATTTATATAATGGGGAACAAAGAAATGGCAGACCAATTGATCAAATACTTTGGTTCTGTCTTCACAAAGGAAGACACAAATAACCTTCCGGAAGTACGAGGGGACAGAGGGCCTAGTGAGAAGGAGGAACTGAAGGATATCCTTATTCGGATGGAAATTGTGTTAGGGAAATTGATGGGATTGAAGGCCGATAAATCCCCAGGGCCTGATAGTCTGCATCCCAGAGTAGTTAAGGAAGTGGCCCTAGAAATAGTGGATGCATTGGTGATCATTTTCCAACAGTCTATTGACTCTGGATCAGTTCCTATGGACTGGAGGGTAGCTAATGTAACACCACTTTTTAAAAAGGGAGGGTGAGAGAAAGCGGGTAATTATAGACCGGTTAGCCTAACATCAGTAGTGGGGAGAATGTTGGAATCAATTATTAAGGATGAAATAGCAGCGCATTTGGAAAGCAGTGACAGGATCGATCTAAGTCAGCATGGATTTATGAAGGGGAAATCATGCTTGACAAATCTTCTCGAATTTTTTGAGGATGTAACTACTAGAGTGGACAAGGGAGAACCAGTGGATGTGGTGTATTTGGACATTCAAAAGGCTTTTGACAAGGTCCCATACAAGAGATTGGTGTGCAACATCAAAGCACATGGTATTGGGGGTAATGTATTGACGTGGATAGAGAACTGGTTGGCAGACAGGAAGCAGAGAGTCGGGATAAACGGGTTCTTTTCAGAATAGCAGGCAGTGACTAGTGGAGTGCCGCAGGGCTCAGCTCTTTACAATATACATCAATGATTTGGATGAAGGAATTGAGTGTAATATCTCCAAGTTTGCAGATGACACCAAACTGGGTGGCGGTGTGAGCTGTGAGGGGGTCGCTAAGAGGCTGCAGGGTGACTTGCACAGGTTAGGTGAGTGAGCAAATGCATGGCAGATGCATTATAATGTGGATAAATGTGAGGTTATCCACTTTGGGGGCAAAAACGCGAAGATAGAATATTATCTGAATGGCGGCAGATTAGGAAAAGGGGAGGTGCAACGAGACCTGGGTATCATGATTCATTAGTCATCAAAAGTTGCCATACAGGTACAGCAAGCGATGAAGAAGGCAAATGGTATGTTGGCCTTCATAGCTAGGGGATTTGAGTGTAGGATCAGGGAGGTCTTACTGCAGTTGTGCAGGGCCTTGGTGAGGCCTCACCTGGAATATTGTGTTCAGTTTTGATTTCCTAATCTGAGGAAGGACGTTCTTGCTATTGAGGGAGTGCAGCGAAGGTTCACCAGACTGATTCCCGGAATGGCTGGACTGACACATGAGGAGAGACTGGATCTGATACATCCTTACTGTACAGCATAAATGCACACGAGGCCCATGCTTGAGAGAAGGTCAGTCTGTGACTTGTCCTTTATTCCTTAGCACTCAAGTGATGAAGGTGGGTGGAGCTTCCCCTTTTATAACTGAAGGTCCAGGTTAGGAGTGTCTCCCACCTAGTGGTCAGTGTTCTCACGGTGTACAACTTAGGTCAGTTTATACATGGGTTACAATGCTGGTTGAATACATGACATCACCTCCCCTCCAAAAGTCTTATTGGGATCACAAGTTGAGTCTCTCTGGTGGTTTACGCTCCCTTGTAGAGCGCCTGAGTTGGGGCTCCGGTTGTTGGGCGCTGGCCTGAGTGTCTGCTGTTTGCAGTGCCTCAGGCCTGTCCGGACTGCCCACAGTGACTGGGCTCTCCTCCCTTTGGTTCCGGTGTTCAGTCACCTGTGGTGAAGTGAACTCTATATCGTGTTCTTCCTCTGCTTCTTCTATGAGGTTGCTGAACCTCCTTTTTGTTTGATCCACATGTTTGCGGCAGATTTGTCCATTGGTAAGTTTAACTACCAGAATCCTATTTCCCTCTTTGGCAACCACAATGCCTGCGAGCCATTTGGGCCCTGCAGCGTAGTTGAGGACAAAAACAGGATCATTTACATCAATACATCGCGCCCTCGCATTCCTGTCATGGTAGTCATATTGTGACTGGCGCCTGCTCTCGACAATTTCTTTCATGGTGCGGTGTATAAGGGATAATCGGGTTTTGAGCGTCCTTTTCATTAGTAGCTATGCGGGTGGAACCCCTGTGAGCGAGTGTGGTCAGGATCTATAGGCCAACAGGAGGCGTGATAAGCGGGTTTGTAGGGAACCCCCTTGGATTCTAAGCATCCCCTGTTTGATTATCTGCACTGCTCGTTCTGCCTGGCCGTTTGAGGCCGGCTTGAACGGTGCCGTTCTAACATGGTTAATTCCATTGCCTGCCATGAAGTCCTGGAATTCAGTGCTTGTGAAGCACGGGCCATTGTCGCTGACCAAGATGTCCGGTAGACCGTGGGCGGCGAACATTGCCCGTAGACTTTCTATCGTGGCAGAGGATGTGCTTGAATTTAAAATGTCACACTCGATCCATTTGGAGTAGGCGTCTACTACAACCAAAAACATTTTCCCCATGAAAGGACCTGCGTAGTCCACATGGATGCGTGACCAAGCTTGGCGGGCCATGGCCAGGGGCTAAGGGGGGCTTCCCTGGGCGCATGGCCCAGCTGGGCACATGTGTTGCACCTGCGAACACAAAGTTCCAGATCTGCGTCTATCCCTGGCCACCAAACGTGTGACCTGGCAATTGCCTTCATCGTGACAATGCCCGGGTGCCCATTGTGCAGTTCTCTGATGAACACCTCTCTGCCCATCTGGGGCATGACTACACGGTTTCCCCACAGTAGGCAATCGGCCTGAATCGAGAGTTCATCCTTGCGCCTGTGAAATGGTTTAAATTTCTCAGGGCATGCCCTGTATGTGGCTGCCCAGTCCCCATTCAGGACACATTTCTTGACTAGAGACAATAGCGGGTCTCTATTTGTCCAGACTTTAATCTGACGGGCTGTCACGGGTGAGCCTTCGCTTCCGAAAGCTTCAACAGTCATGACCATCTCAGCACCATGCTCGGTAGCCCCCTCAGTGGTGGCTAGTGGGAGTCTGCTGAGTGCATCGGCGCAGTTTTCGGTCTGTGCCGAATTGTGTCGTCATAGGCAGCTAACGTGAGTGCCCACCTCTGTATGCGGGCCGATGCGTTTGCATTTATGGCCTTGTTGTCGGCCAAAAGAGTTAGGGGTTTATGATCTGTCTCCAGCTCAAATTTCCTGCCAAACAGGTACTGGTGCATTTACTTTACCACATATACACATGCGAGCGCCTCCTTTTCTACCATCCCGTAGCCCCTTTCTGC
Source organism: Pristiophorus japonicus (assembly GCF_044704955.1). Lineage (NCBI taxonomy): Eukaryota > Metazoa > Chordata > Chondrichthyes > Pristiophoridae > Pristiophorus > Pristiophorus japonicus. Next base: position 8,622,328 of record NC_091977.1, read on the forward strand.
CTGGGACAGACTCCTGGAGGCATAAGCTACCGGCTGTAACTGACCCTTGGCATTGACATGCTGCAACACACACCCGACACCATAGGACGACGCATCGCACGTTAAAACAAGTTTCTTACATGGGTCATATAGCATTAACAGATTGTTGGAACATAACAAATTGCGTGCTCTATTAAAAGCCCTTTCCTGGCTGTTCCCCCAGACCCATTTGCGACCTTTGTGTAGGAGCACGTGTAGCGGCTCTAGCAGCATGCTCAATTTGGGAAGAAAGTTACCAAAATAGTTCAGGAGCCCCAGGAACGAACGCAGCTCCGTCATGTTACGGGGCCTGGGTGCTCTCTGGATCGCTTCCGTCTTGGATGCAGTAGGGCTGATCCCGTCTACTGCTACCTTCATCCCCAGGAATTCTACCTCTGGAGCTAGGAAGACGCACTTCGCCTTTTTCAGTCGCAGACCTACCCGGTCCAGTCTGCGTAGCACCTCCTCCAGGTTGTGAAGGTGTTCTTCAGTGTCGTAACCCGTGACGAGGATGTCGTCCTGAAAAATCACCGTCCCTGGAATCGACTTGAGGAGGCTTTCCTTATTTCGTTGAAAGATCGCGGCGGCCGAGTGAATCCCGAACGGACATCTGTTGTACTCAAACAACCCCTTGTGTGTCGTGATGGTGGTCAGCTTCTTCGACTCACTCGCCAGCTCCTGGGTCATGTAAGCTGAGGTCAGGTCCAATTTTGAAAAAAGTTTGCCACCGGATAGCGTCGCAAAGAGGTCCTCCACTCTCGGTAGCGGGTACTGGTCTTGGAGTGACACCCGATTGATGGTGGCCTTGTAATCGCCACATATCCTGACCGACCCATCCGCCTTGAGCACCGGCACAATCGGGCTCACCCAGTCACTGAATTCGACTGGCGAGATGATGCCTTCCCTCAACAGGCGGTCCAATTCGCCTTCTATCTTTTCCTGCATCACGTACGGCACCGCTCTGGCCTTGTGGTGTACTGGTCTGGCGTCGGGGTTTATGTGAATCACTACCTTGGCCCCCATGAAAGTGCCAATGCCGGGTTGAAATAATGAGTCAAATTTGTCCAGGACCTGTGAGCATGATACTCGTTCCACAGAGGAAATTGCATTGACATCACCCCATTTCCAATTCATGACAGCAAGCCAACTCCTCCCCAGTAGTGCGGGACCGTCCCCTGGGACAATCCAGAGTGGCAACCTGTTCTCCGAATCTTTGTGGGTCACGACTACCGTGGCGCTGCCTAGCACCGGAATGATCTGCTTTGTGTAAGTCCATAGCTGTGCGTCAATCGGCGATAATTTTGGCCTCCTGGTGTATGAACTGTATACATGCTCCACATGAACTCGCTGAACTTCAGCTTCCAGCGATTTCCCCCTGTGTCCATTTCTGCAATTTCTGCAGGTATTTTGCTCATCTCTGCAAACTCCGGCTGAGTGTATGCCTCCACGCCTCCAGCATGAGTTGCGGTTTGAAACAAAAGATCCCTTGCCAGTCGATCGTCCCTGACTGCCCCTGTTATTGTCCTTGAGTGCACCATTAACAGGTGTTGATGGCCCCATTACTTGCCGCATTGTCCCTTGCAATGGCGTGAATCGCTGTTCAGCTTGCTATTGTCTCTGTCGAACTCCCCCTCTGGGTTCGACTACATGTTGGGGCATGCCCGATTGCCCTTGTCTGCCTGGAGAACTGTGTGCTGCTTTAACAATGTTGCATCTCTGTCCCAACCATTCCTTAACACAGTACCTCTCGTCTGTTCTGCTAGTGGCCATGCTCGCGTGGTTTAAATCCCAGTTTCTTGTCGCCATTGATACGTCCTTACTACACAGTATAAATGCACACGAGGCCCATGCTTGAGAGAAGGTCAGTCTGTGACCTGTCCTTTATTCCTTAGCACTCAAGTGATGAAGGTGGGTGGAGCTTCCCCTTTTATACCTGAAGGTCCAGGTTAGGAGTGTCTCCCACCTAGTGGTCAGTGTTCTCACGGTGTACAACTTAGGTCAGTTTATACATGGGTTACAATGCTGGTTGAATACATGACAGGATCAACTGGGCCTTTATACATTGGAGTTTAGAAGGATGAGAGGGGATCTCATCGAAACATATAAGATTCTGACGGGACGGGACAAGTTAGATGTGGGTAGAATGTTCCCGATGTTGGGGAAGTCCAGAAATAGGGGACACAGTCTTAAGATAAGGGGTAGGCCATTTAGGACTGAGATGAGGAGAAACTTCTTCACTCAGAGAGTTGTTAATCTGTGGAATTCCCTGCTGCAGAGAGTTGTTGATGCCAGTTCATTGGATATATTCAAGCGGGAGTTAGATATGGCCCTTACGGCTAAGGGGATCAAGGAGTATGGAGAGAAAGCAGGAAAGGGGTACTGAGGGAATGATCAGCCATGATCTTATTGAATGGTGGTGCAGGCTTGAGGGGCCGAATGGCCTACTCCTGCACCTATTTTCTATGTTTCTATGTTTCTATGCCTAAATCCGTGCTGACTGTCATTTATTAGCCTGTACCTTTCCAAATGTCAATTAATTTTGCCCTGGATTATTATCTGTAAAAGTTCCCCCACCACCGACATTAGGCTGACTGGCCTGTAGTTTATCTCTTTTTTTGGACAGGGATGTAACATTTTCAACCCTCCAGTTCTCTGACACCACCCCTATATTCAGTGAGGATTAGAAGATTGTGGCCAGGGCCTCCACAATTTCCACCCTTCCTTCCCTCAGTAACCGAGGATGCATCTCATCTGGACCGGGGGACTTTTCTACTTTTGAGGACTGCCAGTGTTTTAAGTTCCTCCTCTTTATCTATGTTTATCCTATCCAATATCGCTACTGCCTCCTCCTTTACTGCGACATTGGCTGCACTCTCCTCTTTAGTGAGGACAGATGGAAAGTATTCATTTAGTACCTCAGCTGTGTCCTCTACCTCCTCAATATCTCCTTTTTGGTCCCTAATGGGACCCCCCCTTCCTTTGATGACACTTTTACTCTTGGTATTTATGCAAGATCTTTTGGGCTCTCTTTTATATTAGCCGACAATTTATTCCCATACTCTCTCCTGGCCCCTCTGATTCCCTATTTTAGCTCTCCTCTGCCCTGTCTGTATTCAGCGTGGTTCTCTACTGTATTATCAACATTACAATTGTTATAAGCCTCTTTTAATCAATATATCTTTTGTCATCCAGGGAGCTCCAGCTTTGGACAACCACTCATGGGAATGTGTCTAGTCTGTCCCCAAACCATTTCCTCTGTCAAGGCCTCCCATTGGTCATTTTCTGTGTTACCTACCAATTTTGATTTCAATCCACGTGGACCTTTTCAATCCACTGAAGTTCACTTTCCTCCAGTTACATTTTTACATTTGTTCTTTTCTATAACCAGTCTAAACCTGATGATATTAAGATCCCTGTTCCCCAAATATTGCCCCACTGACACTTCATTCCCCAGAACTCGATCCAGCATTGCTTCTTTCTTGTGTATCTGTGTGTGTTTATCTGTGTGTGTTTATCTGTGTGTGTGTCTGTATTTATCTGTGTGTACGTGTCTCTGAGTCTGTGTGTGTACCTGTATATCAGTGTATCAGTGTGTGTGTCTGTGTGTGTCTGTGTATCAATGTGTGTGTCTGTGTGTGTGTCTGTGTATCAGTGTGTGTATCTGTGTGCGTCTGTATATCAGTGTGTGTGTCTGTGTGTCTGTCTGTGTATCAGTGTGTGTGTCTGTGTGTGTGTCTGTGTATCAGTCTGTGTATCTGTGTGTGTTTATCTGTGTGTATGCGTCTCTGAGTCTGTGTGTGTGTGTTTATCAGTGTGTGTATCTGTGTATCTGTGTGTATATGTGTGTGTATGTGTATCTGTGTGAATGTTGTATTTGTACGTGTGAATGTGTATATATGTGTGCGTGTATCTGTTTTTGTGTGTGTGTGTGTGTATATGTGCATGTAACTGTGTGTATGTGTCTGTGTGTGTATCTGTGTCTGTGTGTGTGTGTATCTACATAATAACATAAGAACATAAGAAATAGGAGCAGGAGTAGGCCATTTGACCTCTCGTGCCTGCTCCGCCATTTAATACAATCATGGCTGATCTGATCATGGACTCAGCTCCACTTCCCTGCCCGCTCCCCATAACCCTTTATTCTCTTATCGCTCAAAAACTGTCTATCTCTGCCTTAGATATATTCAATGACCCAGCCTCCACAGCTCTCTGAGGCTGCGAATTCCACAGATTTACAACCCGCTGAGAGAAGAAATTCCTCCTCATCTCAGTTTTAAATGGGCGGCCCCTTATTCTGAGACTATGCCCCCAAGTTTAAGTTCCCCTATGAGTGGAAATATCCTCTCTGCACCCACCTTGTCAAGACCCTTCATTATCTTATATGTTTCGATAAGATCACCTCTCATTCTTCTAAACTCCAATGAGTATAAGCCCAACCTCCTCAACCTATCTTCATAAGTCAACCCCCTCATCTCCGGAATCAACCTAGTGAACCTTCCCTGAACAGCCTCCAATACCCTGTACAGTTGTAGCAGGACTTCTCTGCTTTTATACTCTATCCCCCTTGCAATAAAGGCCAACATTCCATTTGCCTTCCCGATCACTTGTTGTACCTGCATACTCACTTTTTGTGTTTCATGCGCAAACACCCCCAGGTCCCTCTGTACTGCGGCACTTTGCAATTTTTCTCTATTTAAATTATAATTTGCTTTTATATTTTTTCTGCCAATAGGTTGCAAGTATTAGTCTCATTCAGGGCGAGTGAGTAATAGATGTAAACATTCCCATGATAATTGATAAGGTTGCAACTAACGGTCTCACTCATGAGGAGTAAGTAGCCATGGTAAATGAGAAACTCGAGTGGGGACCAGGGATCCCTGACACGGTACCTAGCAGACATAAATCTAAAACTAATTGAAATAATGATTAAGCAAAATTGGAAACCAGATGACCCACCCGCTGAACAAAGAAAATGGTGGGAGTCGGAAAAGAAACCAAAGGAGGCTAAAGCCCTCGTTTTAGTCACTCACGCGTATTATGAATTAAGTAAATGGACGAGACCATTGACTGAGAAAGTAACGAAATAAACTGACAGTAGATGTGATGAAGACAGCATCCATCAGGACACATAAAAAGGAACAACTGCCCGCAGCCCCCATCAATTAGTGGGGGGGGGGGCAGGGGGTAGGACACCCCAAGTCTGTTATAACTGCAACAGACTCTGACAAACGTGGTGGAAGTGTAGGGAGAGAGAGGCTCTTTGTAATGCAAGAAATGAGGGGTCGAAGTTAATTGCTACGGTGACCGTTTTAAAAATAAAAGCAGGAAGCAATTCTAAAAGGAGATGTTTAGTGGGAATCCATACCATGAAGCGTAGCCATACAGCAGCAAAAAGTGCTAAAAACTACAGGGGCAGCAGATTATGTGTAGATTATAAAACAAACATAAAATGGTACGACACTGAAAAGTGTAGAGGAACAAAGGGAGCTTGGAGTGCAGGTCCACAGACCCCTGAAGCTAGCAGGCTAGGTAGAGAAGGTGATTAAGAAGGCATACGGAATACTTGCCTTTATTAGTCGAGGTATGGAATACAGGAGCAGAGACGTCAGGCTTGAACTGGAGAAAACTCGAGTTGGATCACCACATTACAGGAAAGGGATGGGTAGATATGCTGCCCTGGATTTTAATGAAGTTAAGGGTGGCCCCGAACCGGACCACCGGACTCACGCTTTTCGAACTAATGACAGGAAAGGCAATGAGATTACCTGAGGTTCGAGTGACAGGGAGTGATGATGCGGACCCTACCGGGACCAAGTAAGGAGATTTGTGATGGAATTATGTCAACAATTGCACGATCTGAAGGCACACGCCCGGGATCAGCAAGTGATCAAGGACTTGGAAACTGGCACCAAGGAACAAAAGGCTCAGATACCACAGGTTGGGAGCAAGGTAATGGTAAAAATAAACTCTGAAAAGCCAGGATTCTCACCAAAATGGACAGGCCCTCACCAGGTAATAATGGTAAGCGACATGTGCGCGTGCGTGGCGATAGGCGGAACCAGATGGAGGAAACATTGGACACAGTTAAAATGTTATGCGTAACATGAGACCCTAACTGACCAATGACGACCGGGAAAACATGTGTTTTACAGAACCCTAGTCCGAGTAGGAGGAATACTGGGTGAGCCCATCTGATACCACTACCCAGCGGTAAGTTGCCCAGACGGCTATCAAGGAAATATTTCCATTACAAGCTCAATCTTTTGCGGAAAATGCCAAAGCGGGTGACTTGAAGTGGAATGGACAAGCCCGGATAAGGGACACTCATGGCAGAACCAATCATGGACATGCAGGAATAGCTCGGACCAAGGAAATCCACACAAGTGTGTGTGGGTAAGATGTAACCTCACCAGAGAGGCAAAGGGGACTGCCCCCATACCCATCAGGGAATCACAATGCGGTGATGGTTCCTTATGGGGAATGTTCATGTGTAAGATAGAGATGCCAACCACCACAATAGCCCCAACCACCATGACCCCAGAACCCCCAGGATGCCCAAACATGACACAGGGGGCAAGCGGAGGATTAGTAATAAAAAGAACTAAAGACAAAATCCACTTCGGGGTACGCCAAAGGGTAATTATGGTATTATTAAACCTAACGGATGTAACTATCCCACTGTTTTGCCATAAGAAAACTATAAGCTTATATAAAAACCTAACCCTAAGAGCCCTTGAGGGGCCCGGATCCAAGACTATGAAGTTCAGCGTAAAAAAGCCGAACAAAAACGGGAAAGGTGGGAGGAGATAGAAGGGAATATTAGAATTGATGGGCGCAGGATATGCAGTGGGTATTGCGACGGTTAATACAATAGATCTTCAAATAATAGAAGAGCAGGTCATCACCCTCACACAGACCTTAAAAGGACTGCTGGAAAGGGGAGATGATAACGAGAAAATGCAGGCCCAGCTTGGGGACGGGGCGGAATGGGAACTGCTACAGCTTGCCCATACATTGCGGGACCATGCAAAAACGATAAATTTGGTAAACCAGGCTGGACAAACTATGAATAAAAGAATGGTGGCCGAGATAGTTTGTGCAGGATATGGGGCTTGGATGCTCAATGCGGTAGAACATAACCTAGAACAACTCCAGAATGGGGAGGTGTCGGATTGGATAACCAATGATGTATTTGCTGAATGGACATTGGGCAAGAATGACACCCAAGCCTGTGAGGTCCGGAGGAATAGCCATGCCTGGGTCCCTAAGAAGAGGTGTGTAACCGGACATCAGAATGTAATAGGGTTTGTGTTATCAATACCACAATACGACGCGACAAAGGGAAACACATTGTACCAAGTAAGCAATATAGGAGAAATAAGGAATCAGACCTGTGTGCGGTATTACAAATTGCACCAGTACGTAATTAAAAAGGGAAACAATACCAAAGGTGTCTATATTAAAGATTGTTATAAGAATAATCAAGTTGTTTTATGTTGAGAGCACCCAGACCTCAAACAACGACTGTGGATATGGCCGAACAGAAGGATATGTGTTGAGTGTCACACCGCTGACACTGGACTCTGAAACGACTGCAGCCTCACAAGGAACGGGAGGATGGCGTGTGAGCACCACGGTGGTCAACATGACGCTGGTGAGAGTTACCCACTGCCCGATCACAACCACCGATTTCTGTTTTGCACCAAAAGAAGTTGCCGATATTCAGGGATATATCATATATCCGGAATTGAAAGGAGAGTCCGTCAATGGGACGGCGGTAGACACTATCAAAGCAGGGTATAAAGGTTTCGAGGAACAACAAAGATGACATATACCCAGACTTAGTGAAGAACAAACTAAGCTGGAACAGGACATCCATGAACAACGGCAGAAGTACATCATCCTGATGAAGAAGATCGACAAACTCCAGAAGGACACTAAAGAAATGTTGGCAAACCAACCCTGGTATGCAAGGCTTTGGAACTTTGGACTAAACGTGCAAGTGCGCCCCTGGATAAGGATAATATCCCACGTATTGGTGATTGTGCAATGTGTGGTTTTAATGATATTGTTGATTGAATTATGTTGGAGATGTAAACGACGGGCGAGAAAAACCATAGCTCAGGTCCCAATAAAAGCCGTAGAAGAAAATAAACATTTAGTATCTAAGGAAAAATCTGTAAAACTGGTAAATGGTGTGTAAAGAGAAAGAGATACGAGGAACCATCCGAAAGTAAGGGCTTGGCCACCCAGACGGACGGATTAAGCTGACAATATCACTTCGCCATTGGATGAAATGATGAGGTGAGGGCACATTGGCCTATCTTGGGGTATATAGCCAAGGGCCAAAAGGGGGGATTGCAAGAGCACGTTTGATTATCAAAGATGTCATCTGGGTTTTATGTAGGTCCTGAGCTGGCTAAACAGAAGGTATGCTTAAAACTGCACGTACGCATGGAGCTACAAGATGACCCCTCGTTGAAGGTTGAAGCAGTTATTATGGGCGACTTTAATCAACATATAGATTGGGCTAACCAAACTGGTAGCAATACGGTGGAGGAGGATTTCCTGGAGTGTATTAGGGATGGTTTTCTAGACCAACATGTCGAGGAACCAACTAGAGGGCTGGCCATCCTAGACTGGGTGATGTGTAATGAGAAAGGACTAATTAGCAATCTTGTTTTGCGAGGCCCCTTGGGGAAGAGTGACCATAATATGGTATAATTCTTTATTAAGATGGAGAGTGACACAGTTAATTTAGAGACTAGGGTCCTGAACTTAAGGAAAGGTAACTTCAATAGTATGAGACGTGAATTGGCTAGAATAGACTGACGAGTGATATTTAAAGGGTTGACGGTGGATAGGCAATGGCAAACATTTAAAGATCAAATGGATGAACTTCAACAATTGTACATCCTTGTCTGGAGTATAAATAAAACGGGGAAGGTGGCTCAACCATGGCTAACAAGGGAAATTAAGGATAGTGTTAAATCCAAAGAAGAGGCATATAAATTGGCCAGAAAAAGCAGCAAACATGAGGACTGGGAGAAATTTAGAATTCAGCAGAGGAGGACAAAGGGTTTAATTAGGAGGGGAAAAATAGAGTATGAGAGGAAACTTGCTGGTAACATAAAAACTGCCTGCAAAAGCTTCTATAGATATGTGAAGAGAAAAAGATTAGTGAAGACAAACGTAATTCCCTTGCAGTCAGAATCAGGTGAATTTATAATGGGGAACAAAGAAATGGCAGATCAGTTAAACAAATACTTTGGTTCTGTCTTCACGAAGGAAGACACAATAGCCTTCCGGAAATACCAGGGGACCGAGGGTCTAGTGAGAAGGAGGAACTGAAAGAAATCCTTATTCGTCTGGAAATTGTGTTAGAGAAATTGATGGGATTGAAGGCTGATAAATCCCCAGGGCCTGATAGTCTGAATCCCAGAGTACTTAAGGAAGTGGCCCTAGAAATAGTGGTTCTATTGGTGATCATTTTCCAACAGTCTATCGACTCTGGATCAGTTCCTATGGACTGGAGGGTAGCTAATGTAACACCACTTTTTAAAAAAGGAGGGAGAGAGAAAACGGGGAATTATAGACCGGTTAGCCTGACATCAGTAGTGGGGAAAATGTTGGAATCAATTATTAAAGATGAAATAGCAGCGCATTTGGAAAGCAGTGACAGGATCAGTCCAAGTCAGCATGGATTTATGAAAGAGAAATCATGCTTGGCAAATCTTCTAGAATTTTTTGAGGGTGTAACTAGTAGAGTCAACAAGGGAGAACCAATGAATATGGTGTATTTGGACTTTCAAAAGGCTTTTGACAAGGTCCCACACAAGAGATTAGTGTGCAAAATTAAAGCACATGGTATTGGTGATAATGTACCGACGTGGATAGAGAACTGGTTGGCAGACAGGAAGCACAGAGTCGGGATAAACGGGTCCTTTTCAGAATGGCAGGCAGTGACTAGTGGGGTGCCGCAGGGCTCAGTATATATCAATGAGTTAGATGAAGGAATTGAGTGTAATGTCTCCAAGTTTGCAGATGACGCTAAGCTGGGTGGTGGTGTGAGCTGTGAGGAGGATGCTAAGAGGATGCAGGGTGACTTGGACAGGTTAGGTGAGTGGGCAAATGCATGGCAGATGCAGTATAATGTGGATAAATGTGAGGTTAGCCACTTTGGTGGCAAATACACGAAGGCAAAATATTATCTGAATGCCAGCAGATTAGGAAAAGGGGAGGTGCAATGAGTCCTGGGTGTCATGATACATCAGTCATTGAAAGTTGGCATGCAGGTACAGCAGGCGGTGAAGAAGGCAAATGGTATGTTGGCCTTCATAGCTAGGGGATTTGAATATAGAAGCAGGGAGGTCTTACTGCAGTTGTACAAGGCCTTGGTGAGGCCTCACCTGGAATATTGTGTTCAGTTTTGGTCTCCTAATTTGAGGAAGGACGTTCTTGCTATTGAGGGAGTGCAGCGAAGGTTCTCCAGACTGATTCCAGGGATGGCTGGACTGACATATGAGGAGAGACTGGATCGACTGGGCCTTTATTCACTGGAGTTTAGAAGGATGAGAGGGGATCTCATAGAAACGTATTGAATTCTGATGGGACTGGACAGGTTAGATGCGGGAAGAATGTTCCCGATGTTGGGAAAGTCCAGAACCAGGGGACAGTCTTAGAATAAGGGGTAGGCCATTTAGGACTGAGCTGAGGAGAAACTTCTTCACTCAGAGAGTTGTTAACCTGTGGAATTCCCTGCCGCAGAGAGTTGTTGATGCCAGTTCATTGGATATATTCAAGAGGGAGTTAGATATGGCCCTTACGGCTAAAGGGATCAAGGGGTATGGAGAGAAAGCAGGAAAGGGGTACCGAGGGAATGATCAGCCATGATCTTATTGAATGGTGGTGCAGGCTCGAAGGGCCGAATGGCCTACTCCTGCACCTATTTTCTATGTTTCTATGCTTAAAACTGCACATACACAAGATGACCACTCGTTGACCTCGGGCTCAAGGAAGCAATATAATATAAGGTGAGTGACACTTGGAAGGAGGGAACAAATGGGCATTTGATCATGCGTTGGTACAAGCAATCACATCACTGTTAAGGTCCACCCATGTGCTAAACCCTGTATAATTAAGGTGCAATTTGAACAATTCATTGGAGATCCTCTCTCTCAGGCAGCTGAGAAGTGAGATGCTCCCCCTTCACGTGTTGGAATTAAAGTCATTGAAACTTGTCTAAGGTCTCCGTCTGTTGAATCCGGGCTTGTTAAGAGAGGTGCAGGGCGATTCTCCCCATCAGTGTGTATCTGTGTCCACATGTGCGTGTTTTATCTGTGTATGTGTCTGTATATACATATGTGCGTTTTATCTGTGTGTGTGTGTAGCTGTGTGTGTGTATCTGTGTGTCTGTGTGTAGCTGTCTGTGTATATGTATCTGTGTATACATGTGTGTGTGTGAGCTGTGAGTATGTCTATGTATATATATGTGTGTGTGAGCTGTGTGCATGTCTATGTATATATATGTGTGTGTGCTGTGTATGTGCCTGTGTATACATGTGTGTGTGTGAGTTGTGTGTGTATATCTGTGTGTATCTGTGTGTCTGTGTGTAGCTGTCTCTGTGTGTGTATCTGTGTGTATACCTGTGTGTCTGTGCGTAGCTGTCTGTGTGTGTGTGTATCTGTGTGTCTGTGTGTAGCTGTCTGTGTGTGTGTATCTGTGTGTCTGTGTGTAGATGTCTGTATGTGTGTATATGTGTGTACACCTGTGTGTCTGTGTGTAGCTGTCTGTGTGTGTGTGTATCTGTGTGTCTGTGTGTAGCTGTCTCTGTGTGTGTATCTGTGTGTATACCTGTGTGTCTGTGTGTAGCTGTGTGTGTGTGTGTATCTGTGTGTCTGTGTGTAGCTGTCTCTGTGTGTGTTGCTGTGTGTATACCTGTGTGTCTGTGTGTAGCTGTCTGTGTGTGTGTATCTGTGTGTCTGTGTGTAGCTGTCTCTGTGTGTGTATATGTGTGTACACCTGTGTGTCTGTGTGTAGCTGTCTGTGTGTGTGTGTAGCTGTGTGTCTGTGTGTAGCTGTCTGTGTGTGTGTATCTGTGTATACCTGTGTGTCTGTGTGTAGCTGTCTGTGTGTGTGTGTAGCTGTGTGTCTGTGTGTAGCTGTCTGTGTGTGTATATCTGTGTATACCTGTGTGTGTGGAGTTGGTAATTTTACCTGAGTGCTCCCTAGCTGCAGTATTTAGAGACGAGCCCCTCCCACTATCCTGTCTCCTGTCCTAGCCCCACCCCGCTCGCTCACCAACCATTCTGGTCCCTGGATTGCTGGCTGAAGTTGCGTGTGCTGATAGGGCTTCCTGTGATGTGTCTGCAATACCGCATTTCAACATTCGAAGGGGAAGTAAGTGATGCAGAGAAGAAACTCTACCATTTCTGTATGGGTGTGCCAGACCGGAGCAGCTCGCAGTGATCGTACCTGGGTTCCATGATGGTGAGTGTGTCCATGTGTGTCCATGCGTGTGAGTGTGTGTGTCGGTGTGTGTGTGGGGTCGTGCTCTTGACCATTGTTCTTTCAATCATTGTTTCGGTTTATATGTTGACTGCTGTTCGATTCCAGTTTGGGGATGGTTGGAATTTGCATTCCATATTCAAATATCGAGCAAGTGCGAGGGCTGGTACCGCTGTCACTGATAACGCGCCTGTGTTAAAACTTCACTGGGTCTTTGAACACTCGCCCAGCGGCAGGCACAGGTTGCGTGGCTGGGTCGGGACTGGGATCTGATCCTGGAAATGCTCGAGGTTTGTTGCTGAATTAGATCATCGCAGGGCAATGATGGCTCTCGAATACCTGGCTTCACCTCCCTGCACGAGAAAGAAAGAGAGAGAGAGAGAGAGAGAGTGATGGGACAGATCGAGAGAGAAAAAGAGTTAAATACATAGAGAAAGAGATAGAAAGAGAATTACTTGGAAGATACAGCCCGCAACCAGGCCATTTAATCTAACCAGTCCATGCCGCGTTTCTGCTCCACTCCAGCCTCCTCCCGTCTATCCTCAGCTAACTCTATCAGCATAACCCTCTATTTCCTTCTCCCTCATACGCTGGTCTAGCCTCCCCTTAAATGCATCGATACTATTCACTTCAACCACTCCCTGTGGCAGCGAGTTCCACATTCTCACCACGCTCTGGGTAAAGAAGTTTCTTCTGAATTCCCTGTTGTATTTCTTGGTGACGATTTTATATTGATGGCCTCTAGTTATGCTCTTCCCCACAAGTGGGAACACTGTCTCTGTATCCACCCTATCAAAACCTTTCATCATTTTAAAGACCTCAATTAGGTCACTCCACAGTCTTTTTTTGTCAAGTGTAAAGAGACCCAACCTGTTCATCCTTTTCTGATATATATACCCTCGCATTTCTGGCATCATCCTTGTAAATCTTCTCTGCACCCTCTCCAGTGCCTCTATATCCTTATTATAATATGGCGACCAGAACTATACGCAGTGCTCCAAGTGTGATCTAACCAAGGTTCAATACAAGTATAGCATAACTTTATCTCACCCGATCAGCATTCTGTTTTCTTCCTTTTTCCTTCATGTGTTTATCTAGCTTCCCCTCAAAGGCTTCTATGCTATTTGCATCAACCGCCCCACGTGAGAGAGATCGAGAGATGGATACATTTCATAGAATTTTACAGCATAGAAACAGGCCTTGCAGCCCAACTGATCTATGCTGCTGTTTATCCTCCAGAGAGAGAGAGAGAATGTGAGAGAGGGAAATGAAAGAGAAGCAAACAGTAGATTGTCAACCCTACCTGACCCTGCGTGACCCTGTCTGACCTTGCCCTACAACAACAACAACAACAACAACTTGTATTTATATAGCGCCTTTAACGTAGTGAAACGTCCCAAGGGGCTTCACAGGAGTATTGTGCGATAAAAATTTGACACCGAGCCGCAAACGTAGAAATTAGCGCAGGTGAGCAAAAGGTCAAAGAGGTAGGTTTTAAGGAGCGTCTTTTAGGTGGAAAGAGAGGCGGAGAGGTTTCGGGAAGGAGTTCCAGAGCTTGGGGCCCAGGCAACAGAAGGCACAGCCACCGATGGTGGAGCGATTATAATCAGGGATGCTCAGGAGGGCAGAATTAGAGGAGCGCAGACATCTCGGGGGGGGATGTGGGGCTGGAGGAGATTACAGAGATAGGGAGGGATTTGAAAATAAGGATGAGAATTTTGAAATCGAGGCGTGGCTTAACCGGGAGCCAATGTAGGTCAACGAGCACAGGGGTGATGGGTGAGCCGGACTTGGTGCGAGTTAGGACACGGACAACCGAGTTTTGGATCACCTCTAGTTTACGTAGGGTAGAATGTTGGAGGCCAACCAGGAGTGAGTTGGAATAGTCAAGTCTAGAGGTAACAAAGGCATGGATGAGGGCTTCAGCAGCGGATGAGCTGAGGCAGGGGCGGAGACGGGCGATGTTACAGAGATGGAATTCCTGTGGAATTCCCTGCCGCAGAGAGTTGTTGACGCTACTTCATTGGATATATTCAAGAGGGAGTTAGCTATGGCCCTTACGGCTAAAGGGATCAAGGGGTATGGAGAGAAAGCAGGAAAGGGGTACTGAGGTGAATGATCAGCCATGATCTTATTGAATGGCGGTGCAGGCTCGAAGGGCCGAATGGCCTACTCCTGCACCTATTTTCTATGTTTCTATGTTTCTATGAAAATAGGCGGTTTTAGTTATGCTGCGGATATGTGGTTAGAAGCTCATTTCAGGATCAAATATGACACCAAGGTTGCGAACAGTCTGGTTCAGCCTCAGACAAGAGTTGGGGAGAGGGATGGGGTTGGGGGCTAGGGAACGGAGTTTGTGGCGGGGACCGAAAACAATGGCTTCGGTCCTCCCAATATTCAACTCACAACCTACTAACAGTGACTGGCAGCACAGGGCCGGGTTCGTGGAGGTTGGCAGTAGGTCCCTAGCTGACCTTTGAACCGATGTGATCCCGTTCGCTGGATGAAGATAATCCGAATGACCAAAATCGGAGGATGAACTTGACCTTTATCGGGGGAGGGGGGAGCTACGGAGGAAGTTTGCTGGCAACCCTGGTAACGGGACCTCCACCGGACATAAGGCGCTGGATCAAGCCGTGTGTATGTGGTTCTCCTGGCCAGCCTCCCACCTTCCACCCCCCACGAACTTCAGCTCATCCAAAACTCGACTGACCCGTGTCCCCAACTCGCACCAAGACCCATTCACCCATCACCCCCTGTGCTCGCTGCCTGTGTCCTAACTCGCACCGAGTCCCGCTCACCCATCATCCCCTGTGCTCGCTGACCCGTGTCCTAACTCGCACCAAGTCCCGCTCACCCATCACCCCCTGTGCTCGCTGACCCGTGTCCTAACTCGCACCCAGTCCCGCTCACCCATCACCCCCTGTGCTCGCTGACCCGTGTCCTAACTTGCACCAAGTCCCGCTCACCCATCACCCCCTGTGCTCGCTGACCCGTGTCCTAACTCGCACCCAGTCCCGCTCACCCATCACCCGCTGTGCTCGCTGACCCGTGTCCTAACTCACACCCAGTCTCACTCACCCATCACCCCCTGTGCTCGCTGACCCGTGTCCTAACTCACACCCAGTCCCGCTCACCCGTCACCCCCTGTGCTCGCTGCCCCGTGTCCTAACTTGCACCAAGACCCATTCACCCATCACCCCCTGTGCTCGCTGACCTGTGTCCTAACTCGCACCAAGTCCCGCTCACCCATCACCCGCTGTGCTCGCTGACCCGTGTCCTAACTCGCACCCAGTCCCGCTCACCCATCACCCCCTGTGCTCGCTGCCCCGTGTCCTAACTTGCACCGAGGCCCACTCACCCATCACCCCCTGTGCTCGCTGACCTGTGTCCTAACTCGCACCAAGACCCGCTCACCCATCACCCGCTGTGCTAGCTGACCCGTGTCCTAACTCGCACCCAGTCCCACTCACCCATCACCCCCTGTGCTCGCTGACCCGTGTCCTAACTTGCACCAAGACCCATTCACCCATCACCCCCTGTGCTCGCTGACCCGTGTCCTAACTCGCACCCAGTCCTGCTCACCCATCACCCCCTGTGCTTGCTGACCTGTGTCCTAACTCGCACCAAGTCCCGCTCACCCATCACCCCCTGTGCTCACTGACCCGTGTCCTAACTCGCACCCAGTCCCGCTCACCCAATACCCACTGTGCTCGCTGACCTACATTGGCTCCCGGTTCAGCAACGCCTCGATTTTAAAATCCTCATCATTGTTTTCAAATCCTTCCATGGCCTCACCCCTCCCTATCTCTGTAATCTCCTCCAGCCCCACAACCCCCCTGAGATGTCTGCGCACCTCTAATCCTGTCCCCTTGAGCATTCCTAATTGTAATCGCTCAACCATCGGTGGCCGTGACTTCAACCTGGGCCCCAAGCTCTGGAACTCCCTCCCTAAACCTCTCCGCCTCGCTTTCCTACTTTCAGACGCTGATTAACACCTACCTCTGTTCTAACATCTCCTTATGCGGCTCAGTATCAAAAACATTTCGGATAACGTTTTACTACGGTGAAAGCGCGACACAAATGCTAGTGGTTGTGCGGATTTTCTCAGTAGTTTAGCTTTAAACAGGGTGACAGGTTGCTGAATTCCCACTTTCCCGCTAAAGCCTCTTCCATGAATGAATGGCAGGGTGTTGGCACCGCGGGATGTTAGCCCAGCAAGAGCCAGGGATTTGGGGAGAGGAGGGTGGAATGTCGGGGGACAGAGAGGCGGGCGGAGGATGCGATCACTCTCGGTTTATTTGGAGAATGAGATTTGCGAAAGAGAGAATCTTGTTCCGGCTTGACGTGCAACAATTTGTGGGGGCGACAGAGCGCGCGAGGGGGGTGAGTGGAGACAGTGTTGGCACACACAGGAACTTTCAAATACTCTCCACACCTTTCTCAAGAATGCACCAATGGGTTTATATTTATAATCATTCTTAATTACCCCCGTACTATTCGCAAAAGACGCGCCGTGGGCTGGTGCTGGCAGAGAACTATGTGTGAGTCACCTCATCCCAGACCAGTATGATCATTAGATAATAGCTCGAGGGTTGAGACCAATAGTAATGTTATAAACAAGGCCTCTCTGCCAGTGATCGCACGCTCCTCCTGACAGGAGCAGGGGCACTTCTGGCTCTGTCACCCCAGACAGTGGTCAGCATCAAGAGAGTACAATATGCAACCCATGCCCAGGGTACAGTCAGAGAGTACAGAATTCAAGGTACAGCTAGAAAGAAAGTCTTGCATTTATATCGAGCCTTTCACGACCACCGGACGTCTTAAAGCACTTTACAGTCAATGAAGTACTTTTTGGAGTGTAGTCACTGTTGTAATGTGGGAAACGCAGCAGCCAATTTGCGCACAGCAAGCTCCCACACACAGCAGTGTGATAATGACCAGATAATCTACTTTTTGTGATGTTGATTGAGGGATAAATATTGGCCAGGACTCAGGGGATAACTCCCCTGCTCTTGTTCGAATTAGTGCCAGGGGATCTTTTACATCCATCTGTGAGGGCACACGGGGCCTCGGTTTGACGTCACCTCCGATAGAGGTGGGGCCAAAATTCAGGTACGCTAGACAGCTGGCACAGCTATGATCTCCCGCCTGTTTTTACCGCCGGGAGAGTGGAGGCAGCCATCCGATCAATTTTCAGGCGATTGAAGTTTTTTTTTTTGTTGGACCAGAAACCAGTCATGAAGGGAGCTGAAGTGCGATGGCAAGTGAGGCTGAGGGGCAGAAGTTGGGCCGTGACCAGGACTCCGCGCTGTCACTCAGCGGCGGAGCGGTGGTGATGTCACAGCGCGCGTGCGTCACCACGCTCTCTCACCTCCGTTAAAGGGGAGAGAATCGGGCATTTTTAAACTTCAGGCCACCAGGGAGGGTTTCGGCCAGGCCAGCGGCCTGGCACACAAGACGTGGGGGTGTGTACCCCAGGCTGCCCGTTGGCAGCCCGGCCGAACCCGGGGGGGGGGGCACAATAGACTGGCAAAAAAAATTATACGGCGGTTGCGACATTGTGCCCTCCCCTTTAATTTCCACAGCAACGCCAGGGCCGACAGAGTGAAGGCACGGTGCACCGGCAGAAAAAGCTGCCGGGGACACTGCGCGGCGGGGCATCGATTTGTTAAGCTGAATTTTTGGGCGGGTATTTTCAGGTGAGCGGGAGGGTGGTGCGTATTCTGATGACGCGCTTACATCAGGGCGGAATCAGGACCAGGCGCAAAATCCCTGACCTGAATTTGGGTCGGGGCGGCTAGGTGACAACAAAGCGGCAGCCACGGGATTCCAGCAGTAACGGGACTTTCTGAGACCCTGAATTTCGGCCCCGACACCTCCGACAGTGCGGCGCTCCCTCAGTACTGCCCCTCCGACAGTGCGGCGCTCCCTCAGTACTGCCCCTCCGACAGTGCAGCACTCCCTCAGTACTGCCCCTCCGACAGTGCAGCACTCGCTCAGTACTGCCCCTCCGACAGTGCAGCACTCGCTCAGTACTGCCCCTCCGACAGTGCAGCACTCGCTCAGTACTGCCCCTCCGACAGTGCGGCGCTCCCTCAGTACTGCCCCTCCGACAGTGCAGCACTCCCTCAGTACTGCCCCTCCGACAGTGTGGCGCTCCCTCAGTACTGCCCCTCCGACAGTGCAGCACTCCCTCAGTACTGCCCCTCCGACAGTGTGGCGCTCCCTCAGTACTGCCCCTCCGACAGTGCAGCACTCGTTCAGTACTGCCCCTCCGACAGTGCGGCGCTCCCTCAGTACTGACCCTTCGACAGTGCAGCACTCGCTCAGTACTGCCCCTCCAACAGTGCAGCACTCGCTCAGTACTGCCCCTCCGACAGTGCGGCGCTCCCTCAGTACTGCCCCTCCGACAGTGCGGCGCTCCCTCAGTACTGCCCCTCCGACAGTGCAGCGCTCCCTCAGTACTGCCCCTCCGACAGTGCGGCGCTCCCTCAGTACTGCCCCTCCGACAGTGCAGTGCTCCCTCAGTACTGATCCTCCGACAGTGCAGCACTCGCTCAGTACTGCCCCTCCGACATTGCGGCGCTCCCTCAGTACTGATCCTCCGACAGTGCGGCGCTCCCTCAGTACTGCCCCTCCGACATTGCGGCGCTCCCTCAGTACTGATCCTCCGACAGTGCAGCACTCGCTCAGTACTGCCCCTCCGACATTGCGGCGCTCCCTCAGTACTGATCCTCCGACAGTGCGGCGCTCCCTCAGTACTGATCCTCCGACATTGCGGCGCTCCCTCAGTACTGTCCCTCCAACAGCGCAGCATTCATAAAAACATATAAACATAGAAAATAGGTGCAGGAGTAGGCCATTCGGCCCTTCGAGCCTGCACCACCATTCAATAAGATCATGGCTGGTCATTCAACCTCAGTACCCCTTTCCTGCTTTCTCCCCATACTCCTTGATCCGTTTAGCCGTAAGGGCCATATCTAACAATCTAACTTTTGACAAGGTCCCACACAAGAGATTGATGTGCAAAATCAAAGCACATGGAATTGGGGGTAATGTATTGATGTGGATAGAGAACTAGCTGGCAGACAGGAAGCAGAGAGTCGGAATAAACGCATCATAGAAATATAGAAACAGAGAAAATAGGTGCAGGAGTAGGCCATTCGGCCCTTCTAGCCTGCACCGCCATTCAATGAGTTCATGGCTGAACATGCAACTTCAATACCCCATTCCTGCTTTTTCGCCCATCCCTAATACACTCCAGGAAATCCTCCTCCACCGTATTACTGCCAGTTTGATTAGCCCAATCAATATGTAGATTAAAGTCGTCCATGATTACTGCTGTACCTTTATTGCACACATCCCTAATTTCTTGTTTGATGCTATCCCCAACCTCACTACTACTGTTTGGTGTTCTGTACACAACTCCCATTAGCATTTTCTGCCTTTTGGTATTCCACAGTTCTACCCATACAGATTCCACATCATCCAAGCTAATGTCATTCCTTACTATTATGTTAATTTCCTCTTTAACCAGCAATGCTACCCCACCTCCTTTTCCTTTCTGTCTATCCTTACTGAATGTTGAATACCCTTGGATGTTGAAATCCCAGCCCTGGTCACCCTGGAGCTATGTCTCCGTAATCCCAATTATATCATATTCGTTAATAGTTGCCTGCGCAATTAATTCGTCCACCTTATTACGAATACTCCTCACATTGAGACACAGAGCCTTCAGGCTTGTCTTTATAACACTCTTTGCCCCTTTAGAATTTTGCTGTAATGTGGCCCTTTTTAATTTTTGCCTTGGATTTCTCTGCCCTCCACTTTTACTTTTCTCCTTTCTATCTTTTGCTTTTGCCCCCATTTTACTTCCATCTGTCTCTTTGCACAGGTTCCCATCCCCCTGCCATGTTAAGTTAACCCCTCCCATTATAGTGTCAAAGAATAGAATGTCTGATTGTTGCATCAAACACTCCCGGAGCAGGTACAGCACGGGTTAGATACAGAGTAAAGCTCCCTCTACACTGTCCCATCAAACACTCCCAGGGCAGGTACAGCACAGGTTAGATACAGAGTAAAGCTCCCTCTACACTGTCCCATCAAACACTCCCAGGGCAGGTACAGAACAGGGTTAGATACAGAGTAAAGCTCCCTCTACACTGTCCCATCAAACATTCCCAGGGCAAGTGCAGCACGGGTTAGATACAGAATATTTGACAATCCAGAAGCTCTATTGATAAAGGATGAAATCAGTGCAATAGTGAGAAACAATATTGGCTCAAATGATCAGGATGTTGAAACAGTTTGGGTGGAGATAAGGAACAATAAGGTGAAAAAGTCACTGGTGGGCGTAGTCTATAGGCCCCCTAACAGTAGCAACTCTGTTGGTCGGAGCATAAACCAGGAAATAGTGAGGGCTTGTAAAAAGGGAACAGCAATAATCATGGGTGATTTTAACCTCCATATTGATTGCACAAATCAAATTGGTCAGGGTAGCCTTGAGGAAGAGTTCATAGAGAGCATAAGGGACGTGTTCCTTGATCAGTATGTAACGGAACCAACCAGGGGGCAGGCTATCTTAGATCTTAGATCCTGTGTAATGAGACAGGATTAATAAACAATCTCCTGGTAAAGGATCCCCTCGGAATGAGTGATCATAGCATGATTGAATTTCAAATTCAGATGGAGTGTGAGAAAGGGTGGAAGAGAAAAGATAGCCATCCGTGGCTAACTAAAGAAATAAAGGACGATATCCAATTAAAAACATGGACATACAAAGTGGCCAAAACTAGTGGGAGGACAGAAGATTGGGAAGCTTTTAAAAGTCAGCAAAGAACGACTAAAAAAATGATTAAGAAAGGGAAGATGGACTATGAAAGTAAACTAGCACAAAATACAAAAACAGATAGCAAGAGTCTCTATAGGTATATAAAAGGAAAAGAGTGGCTAAAGTAAATGTTGGTCTCTTAGAGGACGAGACCGAGGAATTAGTAATAGGGAACATGGAGATGGCAGAAACTCTGAACAAATATTTTGTATCAGTCTTTATGGTAGAGGACACGAACAATATTCCAATATGGATAGTCAAGGGGCTATAGTGGGGGAGGAACTTAACACAATCACAATCACTAAGGAGGTGGTACTCAGTAAGATAATGGGACTAATGGCAGATAAATTCCCTGGACCTGATGGCTTGCATCCTAGGGTCTTAAGAGAAGTAACAGCAGGGATTGTGGATGCATTGGTTGTAATTTACCAAAATTCCCTGGATTCTGGGGCAGTCTCAGCAGATTGGAAAACAGCAAATGTAACGCCCCTATTTAAAAAAGGAGGCAGACAAAAAGCAGGAAACTATAGACCAGTTAGCCTAACATCTGTGGTTGTGAAAATGTTGGAGTCCATTATTAAAGAAGCAGTAGCAGGACATTTGGAAAAGCATAATTCGGTCAGGCAGAGTCAGCATGGATTTATGAAGGGGAAGTCATGTTTGACAAGTTTGCTGGAATTCTTTGAGGATGTAACGAACAGGGTGGATAAAGGGGAACCAGTGGATGTGGTGTATTTGGACTTCCAGAAGGCATTTGACAAGGTGCCACATAAAAGGTTACTGCACAAGATACAAGTTCATGGGGTTGGGAGTAATATATTAGCATGGATAGAGGATTGGCTAACTAACAGAAAACAGAGAGTTGGGATAAATGGTTCATTCTCTGGTTGGCAACCAGTAACTAGTGGGGTGCTGCAGGGATCAGTGCTGGGACCCCAACTATTTACATTCTATATTAACGACATGGAAGAAAGGACCGAGTGTAATGTAGCCAAGTTTGCTGATGATACAAAGATGGGAGGAAAAGCAATGTGTGAGGAGGGATCTGCAAAGGGATATAGACAGGCTATGTGAGTGGGCAAAAATTTGGCAGATGGAGTATAATATTGGAACGTGTGAGGTCATGCACTTTAGCAGAAAAAAAATCGAAGAGCAAGTTATTAGTTAAATGGAGAAAGATTGCAATGTGCTGCAGTACAGCGGGACCTGGGGGTACTTGTGCATGAAACACAAAAGGTTAGTATGCAGGTACAGCAACTGATCAGGAAGGCCAATGGAATCTTGGCCTTTATTGCAAAAAGGATGGAGTATAAAAGCAGGGAAGTCTTGCTACAGCTATACAGGGAATTGGTGAGGCCACACCTGGAATACTGCGTGCAGTTTTGGTTTTCATATTTACGAAAGGATATACTTGCTTTGGAGGCAGTTAAGAGAAGGTTCACTAGGTTGATTCTGGGGATGAGGGGGTTGACTTATGAGGAAAGGTTGAGTAGGTTGGGCCTCTACTCATTGGGATTCAGAAGAATGAGAGGTGATCTTAGCGAAACGTATAAGATTATGAGGGGGTTTGATAAGGTGGATGCAGAGAGGATGTTTCCACTGATAGGGGAGACTAGAACTAGAGGGCATGATCTTAGAATAAGGGGCCGCCCATTTAAAACTGAGATGAGGAGAAATTTCTTCTCTCAGAGGGTTGTAAATCTGTGGAATTCGCTGCCTGAGAGAGCTGTGGAAGCTGGGACATTGAATAAATTTAAGACAGAAATAGACAGTTTCTTAAACGATAAGGGGATAAGGTGTAAAGTCCTGTCCCCTCAGTACAGATTCAGACGAGGCATGTAGTGAAGTCAAAGTCACTCTGGACCTGCACCTTTATTTCACAGCTCTGGAATGCTGCACTTGCCTGAGACCTGCCCTTATATACCTGTCTCTTGCAAGTGCACCCCTGGTGGTAAGGTATGCTGGTGGTTACAGGTCATAGAAACATAGAAACATAGAAAATAGGTGCAGGAGTAGGCCATTCGGCCCTTCTAGCCTGCACCGCCATTCAATGAGTTCATGGCTGAACATGCAACTTCAGTACCCCATTCCTGCTTTCTCACCATACCCCTTGATTCCCCTAGTAGTAAGGACTTCATCTAACTCCTTTTTGAATATATTTAGTGAATTGGCCTCAACAACTTTCTGTGGTAGAGAATTCCACAGGTTCACCACTCTCTGGGTGAAGAAATTCCTCCTCATCTCGGTCCTAAATGGCTTCCCCCTTATCCTTAGACTGTGTCCCCTGGTTCTGGACTTCCCCAACATTGGGAACATTCTTCCTGCATCTAACCTGTCTAACCCCGTCAGAATTTTAAACGTTTCTATGAGGTCCCCTCTCATTCTTCTGAACTCCAGTGAATACAAGCCCAGTTGATCCAGTCTTTCTTGATAGGTCAGTCCCGCCATCCCGGGAATCAGTCTGGTGAACCTTCGCTGCACTCCCTCAATAGCAACAATGTCCTTCCTCAGGTTAGGAGACCAAAACTGTACACAATACTCCAGGTGTGGCCTCACCAAGGCCCTGTACAATTGTAGCAACACCTCCCTGCCCCTGTACTCAAATCCCCTCGCTATGAAGGCCAACATGCCATTTGCTTTCTTAACCGCCTGCTGTACCTGCATGCCAACCTTCAATGACTGATGTACCATGACACCCAGGTCTCTTTGCACCTCCCCTTTTCCTAATCTGTCACCATTCAGATAATAGTCTGTCTCTCTGTTTTTACCACCAAAGTGGATAACCTCACATTTATCCACATTATACTTCATCTGCCATGCATTTGCCCACTCACCTAACCTATCCAAGTCGCTCTGCAGCCTCATAGCATCCTCCTCGCAGCTCACACTGCCACCCAACTTAGTGTCATCCGCAAATTTGGAGATACTACATTTAATCCCCTCGTCTAAATCATTAATGTACAATGTAAACAGCTGGGGCCCCAGCACAGAACCTTGCGGCACCCCACTAGTCACTGCCTGCCATTCTGAAAAGTCCCCATTTACTCCTACTCTTTGCTTCCTGTCTGACAACCAGTTCTCAATCCATGTCAGCACACTACCCCCAATCCCATGTGCTTTAACTTTGCACATTAATCTCTTGTGTGGGACCTTGTCGAAAGCCTTCTGAAAGTCCAAATATACCACATCTCCCTTGTCCACTCTACTGGAAACATCCTCAAAAAATTCCAGAAGATTTGTCAAGCATGATTTCCCTTTCACAAATCCATGCAGGTCATATCTTATTACAGTCATGTATAGCATGTTGGGATACAGTTATATATAATAATGTAAGATACATGACATCATCCTCCCCCAAGGTCTTATTGTCATTATAAGTTCAGTCTCTCAGATGGTCTACGCTCTCGCGTGGAGTGTCTGAGTTGTGGTTCAGTTGTTTGCCTTGGTGTCTGTTTTTCTTTGGGTGTGGTTGCTGGTATCTCGCCTGGGCTGTCTGTTTCGATTGGTGTGATTGTTGTTGACTCGCCTGGGCTGTCTGTTGGGATTGCCCTTTCCTCAGGTTGTTCCCTCTATCTGTCCACCAGGTGTGGTGTGAGTTCCACATTGTAGTCTGCCTCTAGTTCCGCAGTGCTGTTGGTAAATCTGCTTTTGACTTGGTCTACATGCCCCCGGAAGCTTTTGCCATTGTCCATTTGTACTACCAGTAGCCTGTTTCCTTCCTTTCCCGTTACTGTCCCTGCAAGCCATTTGGGACCCCTGCCATAGTTTAGTACAAACACTTTGTCCATGATCTCATTCCATCTCCCCCTCGAATTTCTGTCAAGGTACTCAGTCAGCTTACGGCGCTTTGCCTCAACGATTTCGTGCATGTCTGGGAAGATTAATGTGAGCTTTGTTTTTAAAGTCCTTTTCATCAACAGTTGCGCGGGGGGGATCCCAGTCAGTGAGTACGGACGAGATCTGTATGCCAGCAGCAGTTGCGACAGGCGACCCTGCAGCGTGGAACCTTGGATTTTAAGCATGCCTTGTTTAATGTTTGCACTGCCCTCTCTGCCTGGCCGTTGGAGGCCGTCTTGAACGGTGCCGTCTTGACGTGATTTATGCCGTGGTCAATTATAAAGTTTTTTAATTCTGCGCTGGTGAAGCACGGTATCCATTGTCATTGACTAATATGTCAGGGATTCCGTGCATTGCAAACATGGTTGCGAGGCTCTCCACAGTGGTGGAGGTTGTGCTCGAGTTTAAAATGGTGCATTCAATCCACTTTAGAAAATGCATCTACAACTACGAGGAACATTTTTGAATGGGCCCGCATAGTCTACGTGCACCCGCGACCACGGTTTGGTAGGCCAGGGCCAGGGGCTCAGTGGAGCCTCCCTGGGGGCATTGCTGAGTTGGGCACAAATAGTGCACCTTCGGACGCAGAGCTCCAAGTCCGCGTCAATACCAGGCCACCAGACGTGGGATCTGGCTATGGCCTTCATGAGAACGATCCTCGCAGTGGAGCTCCCGGACAAATGCCTCTCTGCCTCGCAGAGGCATGACTACTCGGCTGCCCCACATCAGGCAGTCTGTTTGTAGTGATAGCTCATGCATGCGCCTGTGAAAGGGTTTTAATTCCTCGGGGCAGGCATCGCGAGCCTCTGCCCAGTCATCGGTTAGGACACATCTTTTTAATAAGGATAACGTGGGGTCGCTGGCCGTCCAGGCTCTGATTTGGCGAGCCGTCATGGGCAAACCTGTGGACTTAAAGGCATTGATTGCCATGACTATCTCACAGTCCTGTTCGTCAGACCCTTCCGTGGTCGCCAGGGGTAGCCTGCTGAGCATGTCGGCACAGTTGTCTATGCCTGGTCTGTGCTTTATGGTATAGTCGTAGGACGCCAGCATGAGTGCCCACCGTTGAATTCGCGCCGAGGCGTCGGCGTTTATTGCCTTGCTCTCGGATAGGAGGGACGTGAGGGGCTTGTGGTCGGTTTCTAACGCGAACTTGGCCCCGAAAAGGTATTGGTGCATCTTTTTGACACCGTACACGCACGCGAGCGCCTCCTTCTCTACCATTCCGTACCTGCGCTCCACCCGCGAAAGTGACCTGGAGGCATAAGCTATGGGTTGTAATTTGCCCGCACTATTGACATGTTGCAAAACGCACCTGACCCCATACGCTGATGCATCGCATGTGAGAGCTAGCTTTTTACCTGGGTCAAAGAAAGTCAAAACACTGTTGGAACACAGAAGGTTGTGTGCCTTATTGAAGGCGCGTTCCTGGGCATCCCCCCAAAACCAATCGCACCCCTTCCTGAGTAGCACGTGGAGAGGCTCCAGCAGTGTGCATAAGTTCTGCATAAAGTTCCCAAAGTAATTGAGTAGCCCGAGAAAGGCGCGCAGTTCTGAGACATTCCGGGGCCTGGGTGCCAGGCGAATTGCTTCTGTTTTGGACTCTGTTGGGCGGATTCCATCAGCGGCAATCCTTCTGCCCAAAAATTCAACCTCGGGTGCGAGAAACAGGCACTTGGATTTCTTGATTCGTTGGCCTACCCGATCCAACCGCTTTAGTACTTCCTCCAAATTACGGAGATGGGAGTCGGTGTCCCTGCCCGTGATAAGTATGTCATCTTGAAATACAACCGTCCCCGGGATGGACTTGAGCGGACTCTCCATGTTGCGTTGGAATATGGCAGCTGCTGACCTGATGCCGAATGGGCATCGATTGTACATGAAAAGGCCTCGATGTGTGTTGATGGTGATGAGTAGCTTGGATTCCTCGGTCAATTCTTGCGTCATATACGCAGATGTGAGGTCTAATTTTGAGAAAAGTTTACCTCCAGCCAATGTGGCAATGAGTCCTCCGCTCTGGGCAGCGGGTACTGGTCCTGTAGGGAGACTCTGTTTATGGTAGACTTGTAGTCCCCACAGATTCGTACGGATCTATCAGGCTTCATGACTGGGATGATGGGACTTGCCCAGTCGCTAAATTCCACAGGTGATATAATGCCTTCCCGCAGAAGCCTGTCTAGTTCGTGTTCAATCTTTTCCCTCATCACATAGGGTACAGCTCTGGCCTTGTGATGGACTGGTCTAGCATCCTGTGTGATGTAGATTTTGACTTTGGCCCCTTTGAAAGTGCCCTCACCTGGCTGAAAGAGATGTTCAAATCGTTTTATAATTGTTGAGCAGGAGGTCCGTTCCTCTAATGACATGGCATGGACATCATCCCATTCCCAGTTTAGTTTTGCCAGGCAGCTTCTCCCCAGCAGTGCTGGGGGGTCTCCGGGGACAATCCACAGGGGAAGTCAGTTCACTGTCCCTTTGTGTGTGACAGAGAGCATGGCGCTGCCGAGGACTGGTACGATTTCTTTGGTATAGGTCCTTAGTTTGGTGTCGACCCTTGTGAGTTTTGGTCTGTCTCTTTTATGCGGCCACAGTTGTTCAAATTGTTGAGCGCCCATGAGAGATTGACTCGCTCCTGTATCCAGCTCCATGTTGACAGATATCCCATTGAGTAGGACCCTCATCATTATAGGAGGCGTCCTGTCGTAGGAGCAGGAGCCATTGATCGTGTTGACCCGCTGTACATCGGTGTCCCAGGTACTGTCCCCACCATCCTCTGGGCCGCTTTCCGACCTATCCGATTCGTATACCAGCCGAGCTGCCATTTTTTTGCACATGCGGGCCAAATGCCCTGTATATTCACAGTTCCTGCAAACAGCCTGCTGAAATCGACATCCCCTTGACGAGTGCCCACCCCCACACCTCCAGCACAGACTGCTTGCAAAGAATGAGCTGCGTCTGGCTGATCTCTCTTGAGCGTCTCTCAGTTTGCAGTTGATTGCTCTCATTGTGGGTTGATGAGGTGTGAACGGCCGTTCCTGTGGCCCTTGATGGCTTCTGTTGCCACTGCTTGCTGTCGAAAGCCTGTTTTGCCGGTTTTTTCTGTGTGGGGGGGTAGCAGCTTTTCTAATGCTGTGAACTCCTTGTTCCATTATTTCGTTAGTTAGAAACATAGAAACATAGAAAATAGGTTCAGGAGTAGGCCATTCGGCCCTTCTAGCCTGCACCGCCATTCAATGAGTTCATGGCTGAACATGCAACTTCAGTACCCCATTCCTGCTTTCTTGCCATACCCCTTGATGCCCCTAGTAGTAAGGACTACATCTAACTCCTTTTTGAATATATTTAGTGAATTGGCCTCAACAACTTTCTGTGGTAGAGAATTCCACAGGTTCACCACTCTCTGGGTGAAGAAGTTTCTCCTCATCTCGGTCCTAAATGGCTTACCCCTTATCCTTAGACTGTGACCCCTGGTTCTGGACTTCCCCAACATTGTGAACATTCTTCCTGCATCTAACCTGTCTAAACCCATCAGAATCTTAAACGTTTCTATGAGGTCCCCTCTCATTCTTCTGAACTCCAGTGAATACAAGCCCAGTTGATTTAGTCTTTCTTGATAGATCAGTCCCGCCATCCCGGGAATCAGTCTGGTGAACCTTCGTTGCACTCCCTCAATAGCAAGAATGTCCTTCCTCAAGTTAGGAGACCAAAACTGTACACAATACTCCAGGTGTGGCCTCACCAAGGCCCTGTACAACTGTAGCAACACCTCCCTGCCCCTGTACTCAAATCCCCTCGCTATGAAGGCCAACATGCCATTTGCTTTCTTAACCGCCTGCTGTACCTGCATGCCAACCTTCAATGACTGATGTACCATGACACCCAGGCCTCGTTGCACCTCCCCTTTTCCTAATCTGTCACCATTCAGATAATAGTCTGTCTCTCTGTTTTTACCACCAAAGTGGACAACCTCACATTTTTCCACATTATACTTCATCTGCCATGCATTTGCCCACTCACCTAACCTATCCAAGTCCCTCTGCAGCCTCATAGCATCCTCCTCGCAGCTCACACTGCCACCCAACTTAGTGTCATCCACAAATTTGGAGATACTACATTTAATCCCCTTGTCTAAATCATTAATATACAGTGTAAACAGCTGGGGCCCCAGCACAGAACCTTGCGGTACCCCACTAGTCACTGCCTGCCATTCTGAAAAGTACCCATTTACTCCTACTCTTTGCTTCCTGACTGACAACCAGTTCTCAATCCATGTCAGCACACTACCCCCAATCCCATGTGCTTTAACTTTTCACATTAATCTCTTGTGTGGAACCTTGTCGAAAGCCTTCTGAAAGTCCAAATATACCACAGCAAATGGTTTTCCCTTGTCCACTCTGCTGGAAACATCCTCAAAAAATTCCAGAAGATTTGTCAAGCATGATTTCCCTTTCACAAATCCATGCTGACTTGGACCTATCAGGTCACCTCTTTCCAAATGCGCTGCATTGACATCCTTAATAATTGATTCCATCATTTTACCCACTACCGATGTCAGGCTGACCGGTCTATAATTCCCTGTTTTCTCTCTCCCTCCTTTTTTAAAAAGTGGGGTTACATTTGCTACCCTCCACTCCATAGGAACTGATCCAGAGTCAATGTAATGTTGGAAAATGACTGTCAATGCATCCGCTATTTCCAAGGCCACCGCCTTAAGTACTCTGGGATGCAGTCCATCAGGCCCTGGGGATTTATCGGCCTTCAATCCCATCAATTTCCCCAACACAATTTCCCGACTAATAAGGATTTCCCTCAGTTCCTCATTTTTACTAGACCCTCTGACCCCTTTTATATCCGGAAGGTTGTTTGTGTCCTCCTTAGTGAATACCGAACCAAAGTACTTGTTCAATTGGTCCGCCATTTCTTTGTTCCCCGTTATGACTTCCCCTGATTCTGACTGCAGGGGACCTACGTTTGTCTTTACTAACCTTTTTCTCTTTACATATCTATAGAAACTTTTGCAATCCGTCTTAATGTTCCCTGCAAGCTTCTTCTCGTACTCCATTTTCCCTGCCCTAATCAAACCCTTTGTCCTCCTCTGCTGAGTTCTAAATTTCTCCCAGTCCCCGGGTTCGCTGCTATTTCTGGCCAATTTGTATGCCACTTCCTTGGCTTTAATACTATCCCTGATTTCCCTTGATAGCCACGGTTGAGCCACCTTCCCTTTTTTATTTTTATGCCAGACAGGAATGTACAATTGTTGTAGTTCATCCATGCGGTCTCTAAATGTCTGCCATTGCCCATCCACAGTCGACCCCTTAAGTATCATTCGCCAATCTATCCTAGCCAATTCACGCCTCATACCTTCAAAGTGACCCTTCTTTAAGTTCTGGACCATGGTCTCTGAATTAACTGTTTCATTCTCCATCCTAATGCAGAATTCCACCATATTATGGTCACTCTTCCCTAAGGGGCCTCGCACAACGAGATTGCTAATTAATTCTCTCTCATTACACAACACCCAGTCTAAGATGGCCTCTCCCCTAGTTGGTTCCTCGACATATTGGTCTAGAAAACCATCCCTTATGCACTCCAGGAAATCCTCCTCCACCGTATTGCTTCCAGTTTGATTAGCCCAATCTATGTGCATATTGAAGTCACCCATTATAACTTCTGCACCCTTATTGCATGCACCCATAATTTCTTGTTTGATGCCCTCCCCAACATCACTACTACTGTTTGGAGGTCTGTACACAACTCCCACTAACGTTTTTTGCCCTTTGGTGTTCTGCAGCTCTACCCATATAGATTCCACATCATTCAAGCTAATGTCATTCCTAACTATTGTATTAATCTCCTCTTTAACCAGCAATGCTACCCCACCTCCTTTTCCTTTTATTCTAGCCTTCCTGAATGTTGAATACCCCTGGATGTTGAGTTCCCAGCCCTGATCATCCTGGAGCCACGTCTCCGTAATCCCAATCACATCATATTTGTTAACATCTATTTGCACAGTTAATTCATCCACCTTATTACGGATACTCCTTGCATTAAGACACAAAGCCTTCAGGCTTGTTTTTTTAACACCCTTTGTCCTTTTAGAATTTTGTTGTACAGTGGTCCTTTTTGTTCTTTGTCTTGCGTTTCTCTGCCCTCCACTTTTCCTCATCTCCTTTCTGTTTTTTGCTTTTGTCTCCTTTTTGTTTCCCTCTGTCTCCCTGCATTGGTTCCCATTTCCCTGCCATATTAGTTTAACTCCTCCCCAACAGCACTAGCAAACAAAGTTGTCATACCTGTATGATAAATCAACCTCGTTTCTTCTTCCCCTACCAAGAATGTCTGTGCAACCAGTGCTGCTGCCTCTAAGGTCAGGTACTTGGTCTCTATGAGCTTTTGGAATATGCCTGCATGGCCTATTCCTTCAATGGAAAAGTCTCTCAGCATTTCTCTCCTCAGTTCATCGGAGAACTCACGTAAACTAGCCAACCTCCGCAGTTCCGCCACGAAGTCGGGTATGCTCTGGCCCACACAGCGTCTGTAGTTGTAGAGCCTGTGTCTGGCCATGTGTAGGCTGCTCGCTGGCTTCAGGTGGTCTCTTACCAGTGTGCTCAATTCTTCAAATGACTTGCTTGCTGATTTCTCAGGTGCCAACAGATCCTTCATTAAAGCATATGTTTTCGAGCCACAGCTGGTCAAGAGATGAGCTCTTCTCTTGTCTGTCTTATCATCGCCTAACCAGTCTTTGGTTACAAAGCTTTGCTGGAGCCTTTCTATAAAGTCCTCCCAATTGTCTCCCGCATTGTATTTTTCATCTGATCTGTTGTTCGCCATTCTGTGGATTCTGTAATCCCGTAACCCGTCACCACTGTAAAGTCCTGTCCCCTCAGTACAGATTCACACAAGGCATGTAGTGAAGTCAAGGTCACTCTGGACCTGCACCTTTATTTCACAGCTCTGGAATGCTGCACTTGCCTGAGACCTGTGCTTATATACCTGTCTCTTGCAAGTGCACCCCTGGTGGTAAGGTATGCTGGTGGTTACAGGTCATATCTTATTACAGTCATGTATAGCATGTTGGGATACAGTTATATATAATAATGTAAGATACACGACATAAGGGGTTATGGGGAGCAGATGGGGAAGTGGACCTGAGTCCATGATCGGATCAGCCATGATCAAATTAAATGGCGGAGCAGGCTCGAGGGGCTGTATGGCCTACTCCTGCTCCTAGTTCTTATGTTCTTATGCTCTAAAGCTCCCTCTACAAAGGGTCAGTGGTTGCATGGATTCAAAAGTGACAGGAAACAGAGAGTAGTGTTGAACAGTTATTTATAGGACTTGTTTTGCATATTCGTTCACAGGATGTGGGTGTCGCCGGCAAGGCCCAGCATTTATTGCCCACCCCTAATTTCCCTTGAGAAGGTGGTGGTGAGTCGCCTTCTTGAACCTCTGCAGTCCGTGTGGTGACGGTACTCCCACAGTGCTGACTTTGTTGCAGCGGTTTGATACAGCTGAGCGACTGGCTAGGGCCAGGACTGGAGGAAGGTTTACATACAGTGGTGTTCCCCACTGCTTTTCTTGATATATATTAATGACTTGGATGTGGGCATACAGGGCACAATTTCAAAATTTGCAGATGACACAAAATTGGAAGTATCATGAACAGTGAGGAGGAGAGTGATCGACTTCAAGAGGACACAGACAGGCTGGTGGAATGGGCGGACATGTGGCAGATGAAATTTAACGCAGAAAAATGCAAATTGAGAATTGGATAAATACTTGAAGGGGGGACATTTGCAGGACCATGGGGAAAGAGCAGGGGAGTGGGACTAATTTGATCGCTCTTTGAAAGAGCTGGCACAGACACGATGGGCCGAATGGCCCCTTCTGTGTTGCATCATTCTCCGATTCCATGATTCTAGCACCTTTGCAACAAACAGACAACAACAACAGCTTGTATTCATATAGTGCCTTTAACGTAGTGAAACATTCCAAGGAGTATTATGAGATAAAAATTTGACACCGAACGCCATAAGTAGAAATTAGCGCTGGACACCAAAAGCCTGGTCAAAGAGGTAGGTTTTAAGGAGCGTCTTGAAGGAAGAAGGAGAGGCGGAGAGGTTTAGGGAGGGAGTTCCAGAGCTTGGGGCCCAGGCAACAGAAGGCACGGCCACCGATGGTGGAGCGATTATAATCAGGGATGCTCAGGAGGGCAGAATTAGAGGAGCGCAGACATCTCGGTGGGTTGTGGGGCTGGAGGAGATTACAGAGATAGGGAGGGGCGAGGGCCATGGAGGGATTTGAAAATAAAGATAAGAATTTTGAAATTGAGGCGTTGCTTAACAGATGGGACTTTCATGCCATTGACATGGGCTGGCTTTGAACCTTAGTCGCAGAGGTGTAAGCTGTATTTTTTTCATTTGTTCTTGTCCGAGCAGCATTTATTGAGGGGATTAAGATTCACTCAGGTTTGTGGGACTGGAATCACATGCCAGACAGTAGGAATGACAACATCCCCTCCAGTCAATGTAAGGCAAATATTGGACTCAGCCCCAGATGCTGCATTACCTTCTTCTTCTTCTTAGGCAGTCCCTCGGAGTCGAGGATGACTTGCTTCCACACTAATGTGAGTTCTCAGGCGACTGATGAGACCAATGTTGGACCTACAGTCTCTGTCACAGGTGGGGCAGACAGTGGTCGGAGGGACGGGTGGGTGTGGGGCTTGGGCTGTCGTGCGCTCCTTCCTCTGTCTACGCTTGGCTTCCTCGTGCTCCCGGTGAAGAGACTCGAGATGTTCAGCGCCTTCTCGGATGCTCTTCCTCCACTTTGAGCGGTCTTGGGCCAGGGATCCAGGTGTCAGTGGGGCTGTTGCACTTTTTCAAGGAGGCTTTGAGGGTGTCCTTGAAGCGTTTCCTCTGCCCACCTGGAGCTCGCTTGCCGTGTCGAAGCTCCGAGTAGAGTGCTTGTTTTGAGAAACTCGTATCGGGCATGTGGACAATGTGGCCCATCCAATGGAGCTGGTCGAGCGTGGTCAGTGCTTCTATGCTGGGGATGTTGGCCTGAGCGAGAACACTGATGTTGGTGTGCCCATCCTCCCAGTGGATTTGCAGGATCTTGTGGAGGCAGCGTTAGTGGTACTTCTCCAGTGCTTTGAGGTGCCTGCTGTGCATTGTCCATGTGTCTGAACCATATAGGAGGGCGGGTATCACTGCATTACCAATTGCATTATTACAACAATCCTACAGCTTCAATGCTCATCATATATATGCCAGATTTAGTCATTTCATTTTTCACTACTTACTACGGTGAAATTTGATTGCATGACCTCTGTGTGGTTAGTTCAGTGCAAGTGTCAAACCATGGCTCAGTCAATAGCACACTTACCTGAGAGAGTTGTGGGTTCAAGTCCCACTCCAGGCTGACACTCCCAGTGCAGCGCTGATGGAGTGCAGCCCTGGTAGAGGTGCTGCCTTTTGGATCAGATGTTAAACCGAGGCCCCTTCGTTTCGCTTGCTTACTGCCATTTCTATAGCACCTTGCACAGTCACCGGTTGTCTCAAAGTGCTTTACAGCCAATGAAGCCCTTGATGAAGTCTAGTCACTGTTGTAATGTGGGAAACGTGGCAGCCAATTTGCGCACAGCAAGCTTCCACAAACGTTATAATGACCAGATAATCCGGGGGTTTTTTGTGATGTTGGTTGAGGGATAAATATTGGTCCCAGGACACCGGGGGTAACTCCCTGCTCTTTTTTGAAATAGTGGCTATGGGATCTTTTACATCCACCTGAGGGAGCAGACGGGTCCTTCTGCTCTGTCAAGTGAATGTAAAAGATCCCACAGCCAC
Organism: Pristiophorus japonicus; assembly: GCF_044704955.1. NCBI lineage: Eukaryota > Metazoa > Chordata > Chondrichthyes > Pristiophoridae > Pristiophorus > Pristiophorus japonicus. The sequence continues at coordinate 8,657,363 of NC_091977.1, forward strand.
TATGTCAATAAAGAGCAGTGGAGTTCACCCTGGTGTCCTGGCTAAAGTAAATCGCTCACCTAACATCACTAAAGTAGATATAAAAGCTAAACACTGCAGATGCTTGAAATCTGAAATGGAAACAGAAAAAGTTAGTAGCACTCAGGAAGTCAGACAGCATCTGTGCAGAGAGAAACCAAATTTGTCATGTATTTTACATGATTATATATAACTGTATCCCAACATGCTATACATGACTGTAATAAGATATGACCTGTAACCACCAGCATACCTTACCATCAGGGGTGCACTTGCAAGAGACAGGTATTTCAGGACAGGTCTCAGGCAAGTGCAGCATTCCAGAGCTGTGAAATAAAGGTGCAGGTCCAGAGTGACCTTGACTTCACTACATGCCTCATGTGAATCTGTACTGAGGGGACAGGACTTTACAGTGGCGACGGGTTACGGGATTACAGAATCCACAGAATGGCGAACAACGGATCAGATGAAAAGTACAATGCGGGAGACAATTGGGAGGACTTTATAGAAAGGCTCCAGCAAAGCTTTGCAACCAAAGACTGGTTAGGCGACGATAAGGCAGACAAGAGAAGAGCCCATCTCTTGACCAGCTGTGGCTTGAAAACATACGCTTTAATGAAGGATCTGTTGGCACCTGAGAAACCAGCAAGCAAGTCGTTTGAAGAATTGAGCACACTGGTAAGAGACCACCTGAAGCCAGCGAGCAGCCTACACATGGCCAGACACAGGTTCTACAACTACAGACGCTGTGTGGGCCAGAGCATACGCGACTTCGTGGCAGAACTTCAGAGGTTGGCTAGTTTACGTGAGTTCTCCGATGAACTGAGGAGAGAAATGCTGAGAGACTTTTTCATTGACGGAATAGGCCATGCAGGCATATTACGAAAGCTCATAGAGACCAAGAACCTGACCTTAGAGGCAGCAGCACTGGTTGCACAGACATTCTTGGTAGGGGAAGAAGAAACGAGGTTGATTTACAATGCAGGTACGACAACTGACGAAATAATGGAACAAGGAGTTCACAGCACTAAACAAGCTGCTACCCCCACACACAGATAAAACCGGGAGAACAGGCTTTCGACAGCAAGCAGTGGCAACAGAAGCCATCAAGGGCCACAGGAACAGCCGTTCACACCTCATCAACCCACAATGCGAGCAATCAACTACAAACTGAGAGAAGCTCAAGAGAGATCAGCCAGACGCAGCTCATTCTTTGCAAGCAGTCCGTGCTGGAGGTGTGGGGGTGGGCACTCATCAAGGGAATGTCGATTTCAACAAGCTGTTTGCAGGAACTCTGAATAAACAGGGCATTTGGCCCGCATGTGCAACAAAACGGCAGCTCGGCTGGTATACGAATCGGATGGTTCGGAAAGCGGACCAGAGGACAGTGCGGACAGTACCCGGGACACCGATGTACAGCGTGTCAACACGATCAATGGCCGCTGCTCCTACGACAGGACGCCTCCAATAAAGATGAGGGTCCTACTCAACGGGATAACTGTCAACATGGAGCTGGATACAGGAGCGAGTCAATCTCTCAGGGGCGCTCAACAATTTGAACAACTGTGGCCGCATAAAAGAGACAGACCAAAACTCACAAGGGTCGACACCAAACTAAGGACCGATACCAAAGAAATCATACCAGTCCTAGGCAGCGCCATGCTCTCTGTCACACACAAAAGGACAGTGAACCGACTTCCCCTATGGATTAGAACATAAGAACATAAGAACATAAGAATTAGGAACAGGAGTAGGCCATCTAGCCCCTCGAGCCTGCTCCGCCATTCAACAAGATCATGGCTGATCTGGCCGTGGACTCAGCTCCACTTACCCGCCCGCTCCCCATCACCCTTAATTCCCTTATTAGTTAAAAATCTATCTATCTGTGACTTGAATACATTCAATGAGCTAGCCTCAACTGCTTCCTTGGGCAGAGAATTCCACAGATTCACAACCCTCTGGGAGAAAAAATTCCTTCTCAACTCGGTTTTAAATTGGCTCCCCCGTATTTTGAGGCTGTGCCCCCTAGTTCTAGTCTCCCCGACCAGTGGAAAAAACCTCTCTGCCTCTATCTTGTCTATCCCTTTCATTATTTTAAATGTTTCTATAAGATCACCCCTCATCCTTCTGAACTCCAACGAGTAAAGACCCAGTCTACTCAATCTATCATCATAAGGTAACCCCCTCATCTCCAGAATCAACCTAGTGAATCGTCTCTGTACCCCCTCCAAAGCCAGTATATCCTTCCTTAAGTAAGGCGACCAAAACTGCACGCAGTACTCCAGGTGCGGCCTCACTAATACCCTATACAGTTGCAGAAGGACCTCCCTGCTTTTGTACTCCATCCCTCTCGCAATGAAGGCCAACATTCCATTCGCATTCCTGATTACCTGCTGCACCTGCAAACTAACTTTTTGGGATTCATGCACAAGGACCCCCAGGTCCCTCTGCACCACAGCATGTTGTAATTTCTCCCCATTCAAATAATATTCCCTTTTACTGTTTTTTTTCCCAAGGTGGATGACCTCACACTTTCCGACATTGTATTCCATCTGCCAAACCTTAGCCCATTCGCTTAACCTATCTAAATCTCTTTGCAGCCTCTCTGTTTCCTCTACACAACCCGCTTTCCCACTAATCTTTGTGTCATCTGCAAATTTTGTTATCCTATACTCTGTCACAGATTAGGAAAAGGGGAGGTGCAAAGAGACCTGGGTGTCATGGTACATCAGTCATTGAAGGTTGGCATGCAGGTGCAGCAGGCGGTTAAGAAAGCAAATGGCATGTTGGCCTTCATAGCAAGGGGATTTGAGTACAGGGGCAGGGAGGTGTTGCTACAGTTGTACAGGGCATTGGTGAGGCCACACCTGGAGTATTGTGTACAGTTTTGGTCTCCTAACCTGAGGAAGGACATTCTTGCTATTGAGGGAGTGCAGCGAAGGTTCACCAGACTGATTCCCGGGATGGCGGGACTGACCTATCAAGAAAGACTGGATCAACTGGGCTTGTATTCACTGGAGTTCAGAAGAATGAGAGGGGACCTCATAGAAACATATAAAATTCTGACAGGGTTAGACAGGTTAGATGCAGGAAGAATGTTCCCAATGTTGGGGAAGTCCAGAACCAGGGGACACAGTCTAAGGATAAGGGGTAAGCCATTTAGGACCGAGATGCGGAGGAACTTCTTCACCCAGAGAGTGGTGAACCTGTGGAATTCTCTACCACAGAAAGTTGTTGAGGCCAATTCACTAAATATATTCAAAAAGGAGTTAGATGAGGTCCTTACTGCTAGGGGGATCAAGGGGTATGGCGAGAAAGCAGGAATGGGGTACTGAAGTTGAATGTTCAGCCATGAACTCATTGAATGGCGGTGCAGGCTAGAAGGGCCGAATGGCCTACTCCTGCACCTATTTTCTATGTTTCTATGTTTCTATGTCCCCTCTTCCAGGTCATCTATGTATTTTGTAAACAGTTGTGGTCCCAGCACCGATCCCTGTGGCACACAACTAACCACCGATTGCCAACCCGAAAAGGACCCATTTATCCCAACTCTCTGCTTTCTGTTAGCCAGCCAATTCTCTATCCATGCTAATACATTTCCACTGACCCCGCGTACCTTTATCTTCTGCAGTAACCTTTTATGTGGCACCTTATCGAATGCCTTTTGAAAATCTAAAAACACCACATCCATCGGTACACCTCTATCCAGCATGCTCGTTATATCCTCAAAGAATTCCAGTAAATTAGTTAAACATGATTTCCCCTTCATGAATCCATGCTGCGTCTGCTTGATTGCACTATTCCTATCTAGATGTCCCGCTATTTCTTCCTTAATGATAGTTTTAAGCATTTTCCCCACTACAGATGTTAAACTAACCGGCCTATAGTTACCTGCCTTTTGTCTGCCCCCTTTCTTAAACAGAGGCATTACATTAGCTGCTTTTCAATCCTCTGGTACCTCCCCAGAGTCCAGAGAATTTTGGTAGATTATAACGAATGCATCTGCTATAACTTCCGCCATCTCTTTTAATACCCTGGGATGCATTTCATCAGAACCAGGGGACTTGTCTACCTTGAGTCCCATTAGCCTGTCCAGCACTACCCCTCTAGTGATAGTGATTGTCTCCAGGTCCTCCCTTCCCACATTCCTGTGACCAGCAATTTCTGACATGGTTTCTGTGTCTTCCACTGTGAAGACCGAAGCAAAATAATTGTTTAAGGTCTCAGCCATTTCCACATTTCCCATTATTAAATCCCCCTTCTCATCTTCTAAGGGACCAACATTTACTTTAGTCACTCTTTCCCGTTTTATATATCTGTAAAAGCTTTTACTATCCGTTTTTATGTTTTGCGCAAGTTTACCTTAGTAATCTATCTTTCCTTTCTTTATTGCTTTCTTAGTCATTCTTTGCTGTCGTTTAAAATTTTCTCAATCTTCTATTTTCCCACTCACCTTGGCCACCTTGTACGCATTGGTTTTTAATTTGATACTCTCCTTAATTTCCCTGATTATCCACGGCTGGTTATCCCTTCTCTTACCGCCCTTCTTTTTCATTGGAATATATTTTTGTTGAGCACTATGAAAGAGCTCCTTAAAAGTCCTCCACTATTCCTCAATTGTGCCAGCGTTTAGTCTGTGTTTCCAGTCTACTTTAGCCAACTCTGCCCTCATCCCACTGTAGTCCCCTTTGTTTAAGCGTAGTATGCTCGTTTGAGACACTACTTCCTCACTCTCAATCTGTATTACAAAATCAACCATACTGTGATCACTCATTCCGAGAGGATCTTTTACTAGGAGATCATTTATTATTCCTGCCTCATTACACAGGACCAGATCTAAGATAGCTTGCTCCCTTGTAGGTTCTGTAACATACTGTTCCAAGAAACAATCCCGTATGCATTCTATGAATTCCTCCTCCAGGCTACCCCGTGCAATTTGATTTGACCAATCGATATGTAGGTTAAAATCCCCCATGATTACTGCCGTTCCTTTTTCACATGCCTCCATTATTTCCTTGATTATTGCCCGCCCCACCATGAAGTTATTATTTGGGGGCCTATAAACTACGCCCACCAGTGACTTTTTCCCCTTACTATCTCTAATCTCCACCCACAATGATTCAACTTATTGTTCATTAGAGCCAATATCGTCTCTCACAACTGCCCTGATATCATCCTTTATTAACAGAGCTACCCCACCTCCTTTCCCTTCTTGTCTATCTTTCCGAATCGTCAGATACCCCTGTATGTTTAATTCCCAGTCTTGGCCACCCTGCAACCACGTTTCTGTAATGGCCACCAAATCATACCCATTTGTAATGATTTGTGCCGTCAACTCATTTACTTTATTTCGAATGCTGCGTGCATTTAGGTAGAGTGTTTTAATACTAGTTTTTAAACCATTATTTTTAGTTTTGACTCCTCCTGCAGCCCCTTTACATTCAGTGGCCCTTTTTGTTTTTTGCCTTGGGTTTCTCTGCCCTCCACTTTTACTCATCTCCTTTCTGTCTTTTGCTTTTGTCTCCATTTTGTTTCCCTCTGTCTCCCTGCATTGGTTCCCATCCCCCTGCCATATTAGTTTAACTCCTCCCCAACAGCACTAGCAAACACTCCCCCTAGGACATTGGTTCTGGTCCTGCCCAGGTGCAGACCGTCCGGTTTGTACTGGTCCCACCTCCCCCAGAACTGGTTCCAATGCCCCAGGAATTTGAATCCCTCTCTTCTGCACCACTGCTCAAGCCACGTATTCATCTGAGCTATCCTGCGATTCCTACTCTGACTATCACGTGGCACTGGTAGCAATCCCGAGATTACTACTTTTGAGGTCCTATGTTTTAATTAAGCTCCTAGCTCCTTAAATTCATCTCGTAGGACCTCATCCCTTTTTTTACCTATGTCTTTGGTACCAATGTGCACCATGACAACTGGCTGTTCACCCTCCCTTTTCAGAATGTCCTGCACCCGCTCCGAGACATCCTTGACCCTTGCACCGGGGAGGCAACATACCATCCGGGAGTCTCGGTTGCGGCCGCAGAAACGCCTATCTATTCCCCTTACAATCGAATCCCCTATCACTATCGCTCGCCCACTCTTTTTCCTGCCCTCCTGTGCAGCAGAGCCAGCCACGGTGCCATGAACTTGGCTGCTGCTGCCCTCCCCTGATGAGTCATCCCCCTCAACAGTCCTCAAAACGGTGTATCTGTTTTGCAGGGGGATGACCGCAGGGGACCCCTGCACTACCTTCCTTGCACTGCTCTTCCTGCTGGTCTTCTATTCCCTAGCTGGCTGTGGACCCTTCACCTGCGGTATGACCAACTCACTAAACGTGCTATTCACGTCATTCTCAGCATTGTGGATGCTCCAGAGTGAATCCACCCTCAGCTCCAACTTCGCAACGCGGTCTGTCAGGAGCTGGAGGCGGATACACTTCCCGCACACGTAGTCGTCAGGGACACTGGAGGCGTCCCTGAGTTCCCACATGGTACAGGAGGAGCATAACACGTGGCCGAGCTCTCCTGCCATGTCTTAACCATTAGATATCAACAATGCTAAAGTTTACTCACTGTTATGGAAGAGAAAAAAGAAAAACTACTCACCAATCACCAGCCAATCACTTACCCCCTTGGCTGTGACGTCACCTTTCTGTTTCTTTCTACTTCTTTTTTGCCTTCTCCCTGTAGCTGCACCGGTAGGCCTCAGCGACGCACCTCCTCACGCTGCTCCCGACTGCCGCCGCGTTGGGCCTTTTGTGGGCCTCTCGCCGACCCCGGAACTCACGCCTCTCCACGCACCTCCTCGACGCTGCTCCCGACTCAGCGACGCACCTCCACACGCTGCCTTGTCCCCGGAGACCCCCCAGCTCTGCTGGGGAGAAGCTGGCTGGCAAAACTAAACTGGAAATGGGATGATGTCCATGCCATGTCATTAGAGGAACAGACCTCCTGCTCAACAGTTATAAAGCGATTTGAACATCTCTTTCAGCCAGGTGTGGGCACTTTCAAAGGGCCCAAAGTCAAAATCTACATCACACAGGATGCTAGACCGGTCCATCACAAGGCCAGAGCTGTACCCTATGTGATGTGGGAAAAGATTGAACACGAGCGAGACAGGCTTCTGCGGGAAGGCATTATATCACCTGTGGAATTTAGCGACTGGGCAAGTCCCATCGTCCCAGTCATGAAGCCTGATGGATCCGTAAGAATCTACCATAAACAGAGTCTCCCTACAGGACCAGTACCCGCTGCCCAGAGCGGAGGACTTATCTGCCACATTGGCTGGAGGTAAACTTTTCTCAAAATTAGACCTCACATCTGCGTGTATGACGCAAGAATTGACTGAGGAATCCAAGCTACTCACCACCATCAACACACATCGAGGCCTTTTCATGTACAATCGATGCCCATTCGGCATCAGGTCGGCAGCTGCCATATTCCAGCGCAACATGGAGAGTCTGCTCAAGTCCATCCTGGGAATGGTTGTATTTCAAGATGACATACTTATCACGGGCAGGGACACCGACTCCCATCTCCGTAATTTGGAGGAAATACTAAAGCAGTTGGATCTGGTAGGCCTACGAGTCAAGAAATCCAAGTGCCTGTTTCTCGCAACTGAGGTTAAATTTTTGGGCAGAAGGATTGCCATTGATGGAATCCGCCCAACAGAGTCCAAAACAGAAGCAATTTGCCTAGCACCCAGGCCCTGGAATGTTTCAGAACTGCGCGCCTTTCTCGGGCTACTCAATTACTTTGGGAACTTTATGCAGAACTTAAGCACGTTGCTGGAGCCTCTCCACATGCTACTCAGGAAAGGGTGCGATTGGTTTTGGGGGGATGCCCAGGAACGCGCCTTCAATAAGGCACATAACCTTCTGTGCTCCAACAGCGTTTTGACTTTCTTTGACCCAGGTAAAAAGCTAGTTCTCACATGAGATGCATCAGCGTCTGGGGTCAGGTGCATTTTGCAACATGTCAATAGTGCGGGCAAATTACAACGCATAGCTTATGCCTCCAGGTCACTTTCGCGGGTGGAGCGCGGGTACGGAATGGTAGAAAAGGAGGCGCTCGCGTGCGTGTACGGTGTCAAAAAGATGCACCGATACCTTTTCGGGGCCAAGTTGGCGTTAGAAACCGACCACAAGCCCCTCACGCCCCTCCTATCCGAGAGCAAGGGAATAAACGCCAACGCCTCGACGCGAATTCAACGGTGGGCACTCATGCTGGCGTCCTACGACTATACCATAAGGCACAGACCAGGCACAGACAACTGTGCCGACGCGCTCAGCAGGCTACCCCTGGCGACCACGGAAGGGTCTGACGAACAGGACTATGAGATAGTCATGGATATCAATGCCTTTGAGTCCACAGGTTCGCCCATGACGGCTCGCCAAATCAGAGTCTGGACGGCCAGCGACCCCACGTTATCCTTAGTAAAAAGATGTGTCCTAACCAGTGACTGGGCAGAGGCTCGCGATGCCTGCCCCGAGGAATTAAAACCCTTTCACAGGTGCATGCATGAGCTATCACTACAAGCAGACTGCCTGATGTGGGGCAGCTGAGTAGTCATGCCTCTGCGAGGCAGAGAGGCATTTGTCCGGGAGCTCCATTGCGAGCACCCGGGGATCGTTCTCATGAAGGCCATAGTCAGATCCCACGTCTGGTGGCCTGGTATTGACGTGGACTTGGAGCTCTGCGTCCGAAGGTGCACCATTTGTGCCCAACTCAGCAATGCCCCCAGGGAGGCTCCACTGAGCCCCTGGCCCTGGCCTACCAAACCGTGGTCGCGGGTGCACGTAGACTATGCGGGCCCATTCATGGGCAAAATGTTCCTCGTAGTTGTAGATGCATTTTCAAAGTGGATCGAATGCACTATTTTAAACTCGAGCACAACCTCCACCACTGTGGAGAGCCTCGCAACCATGTTTGCAATGCACGGAATCCCTGACATATTAATCAGTGACAATGGATACCGTGCTTCACCAGCGCAGAATTCCAAGACTTTATAATTGACCACGGCATAAATCACGTCAAGACGGCACCGTTCAAGACGGCCTCCAACGGCCAGGCGGAGAGAGCAGTGCAAACATTAAACAAGGCATGCTTAAAATCCAAGGTCCCACGCCTGTCACGATTGCTGTTGGCATACAGATCTCGTCTGCACTTACTGACTGGGACCCCCCCGCGCAACTGTTGATGAAAAGAACTTTAAAAATAAGGCTCTCATTAATCCTCCCAGATATGCACAAAATCGTTGAGGCAAAGCACCGTAAGCTGACTGAGTACCATGACAGAAATTCGAGGGGGAGATGGAATGAGATCGGGGACAAAGTGTTTGTACTAAACTATGGCAGGGGTCCCAAATGGCTTGCAGGGACAGTAACGGGCAAGAAAGGAAACATGCTACTGGTGGTACAAATGGACAATGGCAAAACCTGCCGGAGGCATGTAGACCAAGTCAAAAGCAGATTTACCAACAGCACTGCGGAACCAGAGGCAGACTACAATGTGGAACTCGCACCACACCTGGTGGACAGACAGAGGGAACAACCTGAGGAAAGGGCAATCCCAACAGACAGCCCAGACGAGTCAACAACAATCACACCAATCGAAACAGACAGCCCAGGCGAGATACCAGCAACCACATCCAAAGAAAAACAGACACCAAGGCAAACAACTGAACCACAACTCAGACACTCCACGCAAGAGCATAGACCACTTGAGAGACTGAACTTATAAAGACAATAAGACCTTGGGGGAGGGTGATGTCTTGTATCTTACATTATTATATATAACTGTATCCTAACATGCTATACATGAATGTAATAAGATATGACCTGAAACCACCAGCATACCTTACCACCGGGAGTGCACTTGCAAGAGACAGGTATATAAGGACAGGTCTCAGGCAAGTGCAGCATTCCAGAGCTGTGAAATAAAGGTGCAGGTCCAGAGTGACCTTGACTTCACTACATGCCTCGTGTGAATCTGTACTGAGGGGACAGGACTTTACAGAGTTAATGTTTCAGGTCATTATCACATTGCTGTTTTTTTGCAGTACACAAATTGGCTGCATTTTTTCCTACATTATATAAGAACATAAGAATTAGGAGCAGGAGTAGGCCAAACAGCCCCTCGAGTCTGCTCCGTCACGGCTGGTCATCGACCTCAACTCCACTTTCCTGCACTATCCCCATATCCCTTGATTTCCTTACTATCCAAAAATCTATTAATCTCTGACTTGAATATACTCAATGACTGAACCTCCACAGCCCTCTGGGGTAGAGAATTCCAAACATTCACCACCCTCTGAGTGAAGAATTTTCTCCTCATCTCAGTCCTAAATGGCCGACCCCTTATTATGAGACTGTGACCCCTGGTTCTGGACTCCCCAGCCCGGGGAAACATCCTCCCTGCATCTACCCTGTCAAGCCCTGTAAGAATGTTCTATGTTTCAATGAGATCACCTCCCATTCTTCTAATCTTTCAGTGATTCGTGAACAAGGACACCCAGGTCCCTCTGAACACCAACATTTCCCAATCTATCACCATTTAAAAAATACTTTGCTTTTCTATTTTTCCTACTAAAGTGGATAACTTCACCTTTCTCCACATTATATACCCTTTGCCATGTTCTTGCCCACTCACTCAGCCTGCCTATATCCCCTTGAAGGCTCTTTGCATCCTCCTCACAACTTACATTCCCACCTAGCTTTGTATCATCAGCAAACTTGGATACATTACATTTGGTCCCCTCATCCAAATCATTGATATAGATTGTGAATAGCTGGGCCCCAGCACCGATCCTTGAGGTACCCCATTAGTTACAGCCTGCCCACCTGAAAATGACCCGTTTATTCCTACTCTCTGTTTTCTGTTCATTAACCAATCCTCAATCCATGCTCATATATTACCCACAATCCCATGAACCCTGCATTTGTTTAATAACCACCTGTGTGACACCGTATCGAATGCCTTCTGAAAATCTAAATACACCACATCCACTGGTTCCCCCTTATCTATTCTGTTAGTTAGAACCCCAAAAAACTGTAACAGATTTGTCAAACATGATTTCCCTTTCATAAATCCATGTTGATTCTGCCCAATCCTATTATTATTTTCTAAGTGCCCTGTTACCACATCCTTAATAATAGATTCTAGCATTTTCCCTACAACTGATATCAGGCTAACTGGTCTGTAGTTCCCCATTTTCTCTCTCCCTCCTTTATTAAATAGCGGGGTTACATTTGCTGCCTTCCAATCCATGGGAACCGTTCTAGAATCTATGGAATTTTGGAAGATGACAACCAATACATTCACTATCTCTGTAGCCACCTCTTTCAAAACCCTAGGATGTAGGCCGTCAAGTCCAAGGGATTTATCGGCTTTCAGTCCCATTAATTTCTCCAGTACTCATTTTTTTTACGAATACCAATTTCTTTCAGTTCCTCGTTCTAGCTAGACTCTTGGTCCTCCACTATTTCCAGGAAGCTTTTTTGTGTCTTCGTACGTGAAGATGGACACAAAGGGGGCGAAATTGCCTCGCGCCCCGTTTGGAGGGGGGCACAATTTAAATTAAATGAAAATTTAGCGCCCGGCGAGATGGGCGGCTAAATGTCCCGGAATTGGGGGTCAGAGAATCAGAAAAATCTGCAGGGCGGTGTCGGAGGTGTCTTTCGCCTCCGCAGGGCGGTCGCGGGGCGAGAGAGAGGCGGGGGCGCAGTGCAACGCTCAACTCCACCTGGACGTGCCGTGTCTCGCAGTGACGCGCCATAACGTCCCTCCCTTTCTTTTAAAGGGGCGGGCCGCTGCGAGCTCTGCAGCCGCTGTCCTGGTGTGCACCGGGCCACCAGGGAGGGTTTCGGCCGGGCCTGTGGCTGCCATTGTTGGGCCGACGCCAAATGCGGCCAAACAAAAAAAAAAGATGGCAGAGCTGTGGGTGGCACCAACCTCGCTCTCGGGGGTCAATCTCCGGCGTGGGGTGAGAAAGGGTCCGCCAGAGGCGATAATGGGCCTTTCAGAACGGGGGAATTTCGGCCCCAAAGTATTTGTTTATTTTCTTATTCCCCATTATAATTTTTCCTGTCTTAGCCTGTAAGGGACCCACATTTACTTTCGCTAATCTTTTCCTTTTTACCTACCTATGGAAGCTTTCACCGTCTGTTTCTATGTCTCTTGCTCATTTACTCTAATATTCTATTTCCCCCTTCTTTATAGAAACATAGAAAATAGGTGCAGGAGCGGCCCTTTGAGCCTGCACCACCATTCAATATGATCATGGCCGATCATTCCCTCAGTACCTCATTCCTGCTTTCTCTCCATACCCTTTGATCCCTTTCGCCGTAAGGGCTCTACCTAACTCCCTTTTGAATATATCTAACGAACTGGCATCAACAACTCTCTGCGGTAGAGAATTCCACAGGTTCACAACTCTCTGAGTGAAGAAGTTTCTCCTCATCTCGGTCCTAAATGGCCTACCCCTTATCCTTTGACTGTGACCTCTATCAATTTCTTGGTCCGCCTTTGCTGAATTCTAAAATCCTCACAATCCCCAGGCTGACTGCTCCCTTTTGGCAACATTATAAGTCTCAACAGTGAGTACACGTCAAAAAGTATTTCACTGGCTGTAAAGCACTTTGGGATGTGCTGAGGCTCTGACAGAGAAATGAAAGCTCCTCCCATTTTTTGGGCAGCAGCCACATTAGGCCACTATCCAGCTCCCAGCTCGCTGCCGTTATTTATACTCTGAGCACATTGTGTGGCCAGCACTTCCTGCGCCCAACACAAGCCTTCCTCTCCAGCTTATCACAGCACGTTCTGCTGCGGCGCATCCTGTGACTCTCTCCCTGCAACTTACAATCAAACTGCATGCTTGCTGACTAACTGGGGCCCAGGCTGAAGGAGTGGAGCCCGGTCACGGAGGAACGGGGGTCAGTCGCTGCCGTGAAGTGGTAGTGGTGGATGGTCCCTGGAATGGGAATTCGGCCGGGTACATAAATGAGGGTGTGTGGGGGTGGGGGTGGGGGGGGGGGTGGTAAGGGGGAACGATTCCGGGCCCTCCCCCAATCTGCGTCCGTGTTATGGGCGCCGCCATATTGGTAAAGGCTGTTATGGATTCAACTATCATTGTAACCCATGTATAAGCTGACCTAAGTTGTACACCTTGAGAACATTGACCACAAGGGGGTGAACTTATGGGAGACACTCCTAACCTGGACTTTCCAGGGCAAAAGGGAAGCTCCACCCACCTTCATCACTTGAGGTCTTGGTAATAAAGGTAACTGGTCACAGAGTGACTTTCTCTCAAGTATGGGCCTCGTGTGCATTTATACTGTATACTAAGAGCATATCAATGGCGATGAGAAACTGGGATTTAAACCACGCAAGCATGGCCACTAGCAGCACAGAAGAGAGGTACTGTGTTGGTGATGATTGGGACGACTTTATTGAGAGACTACAGCAAAGTTTTGTCACTAAGGAATGGTTGGGACAGGATTCGGCCGACAAACGCAGGGCTCATCCCCTGACGGTTTGTGGATCCCTGATGAAGGACCTTCTAGCGCCAGAGAAGCCGGCGGACAAGATATTCTCAGAGCTCAGTAAGTTGATCGGGGAACACCTTAAACCGGTGAGCAGCATGCACATGGCGAGACACCGGTTTTACACGCACCAGTGGTGAGAAGGGCAAAGTGTTCCAGACTTCGTGGCAGATCTCCGGCGACTGGCGAGCCTATGTAAGTTCCCAGATGCATGCAGAGCGGAGATGCTGCGAGACTTTTTTATTGAGGGCATCGGGCACGCTGGGGTTTTCAGGAAACTGATTGAGACCAAAGACTTGACCTTGGAAGCGGCGGCTCTGATAGCCCAGTTATTTATCTCAGGGGAGGAAGAGACCAGAATGATGTATGACAAAAATCTTGGCTCAAATGCGGCAATCAACCAGGGAGTCAACATTGTTAACACGGCACACAGTTCTCTAGGCAGACAAGGGCAATCGGACATGCCCCAGCATGGAGTCGAACCCAAAGGAGGAATTCAACAGAGACAATGGCTAGCTGAACGGTGACTCATGCCATCGCAATGGACAATGCGGCCAGTAATGGGGCCATCAACACCTGTTAATAGTGCACTTAAGGACAGTTACAGAGACAGTCAGAGACGATCGACTGGTAATGGATCTTTTGTTTCCAACAACGGGGCCTCCAGCTCATGCTGCAGGTGTGGAGGCAAACTCCCAGCCAGAGCTTGCAGGTATCAGCAATATACCTGCAGAAACTGCAACGTCAGCGGTCACTTGGCGCGTATGTGCAGGAAGCCTGCAGCCAGGTTGATGTACGAGGAGGACGGGCCCGATGTAAGCCCTACGAGGCCAAATGAATACTGGGGGAAATTGCTGGAAGCTGAAGTTCAGCGAGTTCATGTGGAGCACATATACAGTTCATATACCAGGACGCCACCGATAATGATGAAAGTGGCATCCCAGTATTACTGGAGCTAGACATGGGGCCAGCCAGTCCCTGATGAGTATCAAACAGTTCGAATGGTTGTGAGTGTCCAAGGCCAGGAGGCCAAAATTATTGCCGATTGACGCACAGCTACAGACATATACAAATGAGATCATTCCGATGCTAGGCAGCGCCACAGTAGTCGTGACCCACAAAGGTTCGGAGAACAGGTTGCCATTCTGGATTGTCCCAGGGGACGGTCCCGCACTACTGGGGAGGAGTTGGCTTGCTGTCATGAACTGGAAATGGAGCGATGTCAATGCAATTTCTTCTGTGGAGTGAGTATCATGCTCACAGGTCCTGGACAAATTTGACTCACTATTTCAACCCGGCATTGGCACTTTCATGGGGGCCAAGATAGTGATTCACATAAAGCCGGACGCCAGGCCAATACACCACAAGGCCAGAGCAGTGCCCTACGTGATGCGGGAAAAGATAGAATGCGAATTGGACCGCCTGTTGAGGGAAGGCATCATCTCGCCAGTTGAATTCAGTGACTGGGTGAGCCCGATCGTGCCGGTGCTCAAGGCGGATGGGTCGGTCAGGATATGTGGCGATTACAAGGCCACCATCAATCGGGTGTCACTCCATGACCAGTACCCGCTACCGAGAGCGGAGGACCTCTTTGCGACGATATCCGGTGGCAAACTTTTTTCAAAATTGGACCTGACCTCAGCTTACATGACCCAGGAGCTGGCGAATGAGTCAAAGAAGCTGAACACCATCACGACACACAAGGGGGTGTTTGTGTACAACAGATGTCCATTCGGGATTCATTCGGCCACCGCGATCTTTCAGCGAAATATGGAAAGCCTCCTCAAGTCGATTCCAAGGATGGTGATTTTTCAAGACGACATCCTCATCACGGGTCGTGATACTGAATAACACCTCCACAACCTGGACTGGGTAGGGCTGCGACTGAAAAAGGCGAAGTGCGTCTTCTTAGCTCCAGAGGTAGAATTCCTGGGAGGAGGGTAGCAGCAGACGGGATCAGACCTACTGCGTCCAAAATGGAAGCGATCCAGAGAGCACCCAGACCCCATAACACGACGGAGCTGCGTTCGTTCCTGGGGCTCCTGAACTATTTTGGTAACTTTCTTCCCAAATTGAGCACGCTGTTAGAGCCGCTACACGTGCTCCTATGCAAAGGTCGCGATTGGGTCTGGGGGGACAGCCAGGAAAGGGCTTTTAATAGAGCACGCAATTTGTTATGCTCCAACAAACTGTTAACGTTATATGACCAGTGTAAGAAACTTGTGTTAACGTGCGATGTGTCGTCCTATGGGGTCGGGTGTGTGTTGCAGCATGTGAATGCCAATGGTCAGTTACAGCCGATAGTTTATGCCTCCAGAAGTCTGTCCCAGGCAGAAAGGGGCTACGGGATGGTAGAAAAGGAAGCGCTAGCATGTGTATATGCAGTAAAAAAAAATGCATCAGTAACTGTTTGGCAGGAAATTTGAGCTGGAGATAGATCACAAACCCCTAACTTCCCTTTTGGGCGACAACAAGGCCATAAATGCGAATGCATCGGCCCGCATACAGAAGTGGGCACTCACATTAGCCGCCTATGACTATACAATTCGGCACAGACCGGGCACTGAAAACTGCGCCGATGCACTCAGCAGGCTCCCACTAGCCACCACTGAGGGGGCAACTGAGCATGATGCTGAGATGGTCATGGCTGTTGAAGCTTTCGAAAGCGAAGGCTCACCTGTGACAGCATGTCAGATTAAAGTCTGGACAAATAAAGACCCGCTATTGTCTTTAGTCAAGAAATGTGCCCTGAATAGGGACTAAGCAGCCACGTACGGGGCATGCCCTGAGGAATTTAAACCGTTTCGTAGGCGCAAGGATGAACTCTCGATTCAGACCGATTGCCTACTGTGGGAAACCGCGTAGTCATGCCCCAGATGGGCAGAGAGGTGTTCATCAGAGAACTTCACAATGAGCACCCGGGCATTGTCATGATGAAGGCAATTGCCAGGTCAAACATTTGGTGGTCAGGGATAGATGCAGATCTGGAACTTTGTGTTTGCAGGTGCAACATGTGTGCTCAGCTGGGCAACGCACCCAGGGAAGCACCCCTTAGCCCCTGGTCCTGGCCTGCCAAGCCATGGTCACGCATCCATGTGGACTACGCAGGTCCTTTCATGGGAAAAATGTTTTTGGTTGTAATAGACGCCTACTCCAAATGGATTGAGTGTGCCATTTTAAATTCAAGCACATCCTCTGCCACGGTAGAACGTCTATGGGCAATGTCCTGAGGAATTTAAACAGTGGTCTACTGGATGTCTTGGTCAGTGACAATGGCCGTGCTTCACAAGCACTGAATTCCAGGACTTCATGGCAGGCAATGGAATCAACCATGTCAGAACCGCACCGTTCAAGCCGGCCTCAAACGGCCAGGCAGAACGAGCAGTGCAGATAATCAAACAGGGGATGCTCAGAATCCAAGGAGGTTCCCTACAAAGCCGCTTATCATGCCTCTTGTTGGCCAATAGATCCCAACCACACTCGCTCACAGGGGTTCCACCCGCAGAGCTGCTGATGAAAAGGACGCTCAAAACCAGGTTATCCCTTATACACCCTACTATGAAATAAATTGTTGAGAGCAGGCGTCAGTCACAATGTGACTACCATGACAGGAATGCGAGGACGCGATGTATTGATGTCAATGATCCTGTTTTTGTCCTTAATTACGCTGCAGGGCCCAAATGGCTTGCAGGCACTCTGATTGCCAAAGAGGGGAATAGGGTTTTGGTAGTTAAACTTACCAACAGACAAATCTGCCGCAAACACGTGGATCAAACAAAAAGGAGGTTCAGCAACCCCATAGAAGAAGCAGAGGAAGAACACGATGTAGAGTTTACTCCACCACAGGTGACCGAACACCAGAACCAAGTGGAGGAGAGCCCAGTCACTGTGGCCAGTCCGGACAGGCCTGAGGCACCGCAAACAGCAGACACTCAGGCCAGCGCCCAACAACCGGAGCCCCAACTCAGGCGCTCTACAAGGGAGCATAAACCACCAGAGAGACTCAACCTGTGATCCCAATAAGACTTTGGGGGGGGAGGGGAGGTGATGTCATGTATTCAACTATCATTGTAACCCATGTATAAGCTGACCTAAGTTGTACACCTTGAGAACATTGACCACAAGGGGGTGAAGTTGTGGGAGACACTCCTAACCTGGACTTTCAGGTATAAAAGGGGAAGCTCCACCCATCTTCATCACTTGAGGTCTTGGTAATAAAGAGTGAATAAGGTCTTGGTAATAAAGTCACAGAGTGAATGTCTCTCAAGTATGGGCCTCGTGTGCATTTATACTGTATAGTAAGGACATATCAAAGGCGTACTCGACGATCCCCATCGTAAATAAGGGGCCCCAATGCGTGTTTTACAGACGCTGGTTGGGATTGCAGGGGAGTAGGAGCTGGGGATTAATCCCCTCCGGATTCACTGCGGCCTGTACACTAGATTAACATCAGAAGCAGCTTCTTGTGGCGGGAGGTAGAGGAGCCGGTGTGTTCCCCAACTCTACAGCACGGTGATTAACCGCACTTCCTGCGCACTCCCACCACTGCCGCCTGCAGGCCCTGCCCGAGGGTAGCCCACGAGGTGTGTTTGTGGGGCCAGGAGGAGTAGGAACCACCTGGGCTGCTACTAGGACCAGGTACCCCCCACTCCCACTCCCCAGATATTCCCGTTCCCCCGCCCCCTACCCGGATATTCCCCCCTCCCCCTCCCCTAATGGTATAATAAAGGATGAAACTGAGTA
Source organism: Pristiophorus japonicus (assembly GCF_044704955.1). Classification (NCBI taxonomy): domain Eukaryota; kingdom Metazoa; phylum Chordata; class Chondrichthyes; family Pristiophoridae; genus Pristiophorus; species Pristiophorus japonicus. The sequence continues at coordinate 8,675,655 of NC_091977.1, forward strand.
CTGTGTACAATGAGCAAGTGTGACCTTAGCTCCTTTAATAAGACTCCAGAGTGCAGGGACCTCGTGGGTGGCCTGCTTATATACAGTGCTCCCAAGGGATGCTGGGATCCCTTGGGACTCCAACAGGTGGGCCCCCTGGTGGTCAGGTGTCATGCAGGTTACAAAGGGTCAAATACATAACATCACTCCCCGTGAAGTCAACAGTACACTTATTTACAAGGTGAGACGATCTGGGGCTTTGCACTCCCTTGTCGATCGTCTCGGTACAAATGCTGGTGTGGGTGGGTTGGTCAGTTCTTCACTGGGCTGTTGGGCAGCCGGCCTTGCCGGGCTGCTGAGGATGGTGAGTTCGGCTTCATGGTCAACTATGATGTCAGTTGCCACTTGTGTGTGTGTTGGAGGGTCAAAGTTGGTGGTGTCCATTTCGGGTTGTTCGTAGTTGTTGATGAACTGCAATTTGATTTGGTCCAAATGTTTTCTGTGCGTTTGTCCATTGGTCAGTTTGACCTGAAATGCCAGCGAGCCATTTGGGACCATGTCCATAATTGAGCACAAACACAGGATCATTGATCTCAATATCACCTGACTAATTTGCGCAGTCATGGTACACATTTTGTTGATGCCGCCTGCCCTCCACGTGATCATGGAGATCAAGGTAGACAAGAGAGAGCCTTGTTTTAAGCACCCTTTTCATGAGCAGCTCAGCTGGAGGAATCCCGGTGGTGCAGTAGCTGAGCAGCACTTGGGACAACAGGGTCTGCAGGGAGCCTTCCGACACACGTTTCAAGCTTGATGGTCTGAACTGCCCGTTCTGCCTGGCCGTTGGGTGCGGGCTTGAACGGAGCAGATGTGACGTGTTTGATCCCGTTGCGGGTCATGAATTCTTTGAAATTCAGCACTGGTGAAGCACGACCCATTGTCACTGATTAGGACATCGGGCAAGCCGTGCGTGGCAAACATGGCTCATCGGCTTTCAATGTTGGCCGTGGACGTGCTTACAGACATTATTCCGCATTCAATCCATTTAGAGTAAGCGTCCACGACAACCAAAAACATTTTGCCTAGAAATGGGCCCTCATAGTCTACATGGATCCTCGACCACGGTTTGGATGGCCACGACCACAAACTTAGCGCTGCCTCTCTAGGCGCATTGCTCAGCTGAGAGCAAGTGTTGCATTGGCGCATGCATGACTCTAAATCTGAGTCGATGCCGGGCCACCACACATGGGATCTGGCTATAGCTTTCATCATTACGATGCCTGGGTGGGTGCTGTGCAGTTCACATATGGACGTATCTCTGCCTTTCTTGGGCAAGACCATGCAATTGCCCCACAATAGACAGTCCACCTGCAGGGACAACTCGTCTTTACATCTATGGAACGGCTTAATTGCCTCCTGCATCTCCACTGGGATACCGACTGGATCAGCTCCCTTGGAGGACACAGTTCTTTTACCAAGGACAGTAAAGGATCTTGGCTGGTCCAGGTCCTGATCTGGTGGGCCGTAACGGGGGTCTTCTCGTTCTCGAATGCTTCCATGACCATGAGCAAGTCTGCAGGCTGTGCCATTTCCACCCCGGTGATGGGCAATGGCAGCCAACTGAGAGCATCTGCAGAGTTCTCTGTGCCCGGTCTGTGGTGGATTACATAGTTGTATGCCGACAGCATGAGCGCCCACCTTTGATGCGGGCAGAGGCATTGGTAATAATCCTTTTGCTGTCAGAGAACAGCGATATGAGCTGCTTGTGGTCAGTTTCAAGCTCAAACTTGAGGCCAAATAAGTACTGGTGCATTTTTTTCACCCCTTAGACGCACACCAGAGCCTCTTTTTCAATCATGCTGTCGGCCCTTTCGGCTTTGAACAAACTCCTAGACGCATAAGCGACCGGTTGCAAAATCCCCGATTCATTAGCCTGTTGTAACACACACCCGACCCCGTATGATGGCGCATCGCAAGCTAGCACTAATTGTTTACAAGGTTTGTACAGGACAAGCAGTTTGTTTGAACACAACAGATTTCTGGCTTTCTTAAAGTCAGTCTCTTGTGAATTCCCCCGTACCCAGTCGTCTCCCTTGTGCAGTAACACATGTCGGGGTTCTAGCAGGGTGCTTAACCCAGGTAGGAAATTACCCAAATAGTTAAGGAGTCCCAGGAACGAGCGCAGCTCCGTCACGTTCTGTGGTCGCGGTGTGTTCTTGATGGCCTCCGTCTTGGCGTCGGTGGGTCTGATGCCGTCTGCCGCGATTCTTCTTCCCAAAAACTCAACGTCCTGTGCCAGGAAAACACACTTCAAGCGTTTCAACCTGAGCCCCACGCGATCCAACCGACTAAGAACCTCCTCCAGATTCTTCAAGTGCTCCATGGTGATCCCGACCTGTAACCAATATGTCGCCCTGGAAGACCACTGTGCAAGGAATCGACTTTAACAGGTTCTGCTGGAAGATCACCGCGGCCGACCGAATCACGAACGGGCACCAGTTGTAGATAAGCAGAACTTTGTGCGTGTTGATGCAGGTGAGGCCTTTCGAAGACTCCTCCAGCTCCTGCGTCATGTAGGCCGAGGTCAGGTCCAGCTTGGTGAATGTCTTCCCTCCAGCCAGGGTCGCAAATAGGTCGTCTGCCTTGGGTAGCGAGTACTGGTCCTGTAGCGAAAAACGGTTAATCGTTACTTTATAGTCCCCGTAAATTCTAACCGTGCCGTCCTCCTTGAGTACCGGGACAATCGGACTGACCCAGTTATTGAATTCCACCGGTGCGATGATGCCTTCGTGTTGCAGCCTGTCCAGCTCAATTTCCACTTTTTCACGCATCATGTACGGTACCACCCGGGCCTTGTGGTGGATGGGTCATGTACCGGGAACCAAATGGATCTGCACTTTCGCCCCCGAGAAGCTTCCAATGCCTGGCTCGAATAACGATGGGAACTTGCTCAGAACCTGGGTACATGAGGCGTCGTCGATGGACGAAAGCGTTCGGATGTCGTCCCAGTTCCAGCGGATTTTCCCCAGCCAGCTTCTGCCAAACGTGGGGCCATCCCCTGGCACAATCCACAGCGGGAGTTCGTGTACTGCTCCGTCATAGGAGACTTTGACTTTTGCACTGCCAATTACAGGGATTAGTTCTTTGGTGTAAGTCCTTAGTCTGGTGTGAATGGGGCTGAGCTTGGGCCTGTGTGCCTTCTTTCCCCACAGCCTGTCGAAGGCCTTTTTACTCATTATGGACTGACTTGCCCCTGTGTCCAGTTCCATAGATACTGGAATACCGTTCAGTTCAACTTTCAACATTATTGGTGGGCATTTCGTCGTGAATGTGTGTACCCTGTACACTTCCGCCTCCTCAGTACAAGTCTTCAATTCAGCCTGATCCACTGTGGATCAATCTTCCTCTGCAACGTGGTGGTTTGCAGGGTTTGCAGCTCGCCTGCACATTCGTTGGAGGTTTCCCATTGTTCTGCGACCATTGCACACGTAGTGCTTAAAGCAGCATTGATGGGGCCGATGATCACCTCCACAGAGCCAACAGGGTGTTAACTGCCTCACATTAACAATTGATGGCGGACTCTGGGTCAACTGAGGTCGGACCACAGCAGCCGACGTGTACGTTCTGCCCTGTACATTTCTGCTCGAGACCGACGTTACTTTATGCACAGGACTGGCCAAAACTTCTTTGTTCTGCGAAATCTGTTTGGTGTTGTCGCTGGTGGACATAAGTGCCTGGGCTATCGGTATGGCTTTACTCAGATTCGGAGTTTCTACAGTCAACAGTTTGCGAAGGATTGTCTCATGTCCAATGCCCAGTTCAAAAAAGTCTCTGAGCATTTGTTCTAGGAATCCCTCAAACTCACAATGTCCTGCGAGGCGCCTTAGTTCGGCGACATAGCTCGCCACTTCCTGGCCCTCCGATCGTTGACACGTGTAGAACCGATACCTCGCCATCAAAATGCTTTCCTTAGGGTTTAGGTGCTCCCGGACCAGCGCACACAGTTCTTCGTAGGATTTCTCTGTTGGTTTTGCCGGGTCCAGGAGATTCTCCATGAGGCCATAGGTTGTTGCCCCACAGACAATTAGGAGGATAGCCTTTCGTTTGGTAGCATTCTCATCCTCTTCCAGCTCGTTGGCCACGTTCTATTGGTTGAGTCTCTCCACGAAGGCTTCCCAATCGTCCCCCTTTCTGAGAACTTCTCCAGGATACCGACTGTTCTTTGCATTTTCGCGCAATTCGTTACCTCGTCGCCAATTGGTACACTCACAATAAAGGATGAAACTGAGTACTGTGTACAATGAGCAAGTGTGACCTTAGCTCATTTAATAAGATTCCAGAGTGCAGGTACCTCGTGGGTGGCCTGCTTATATACTGTGCTCCCAAGGGATGCTGGGATCCCTTGGGACTCCAACGGGTGGGCCCTCTGGTGGTCAGGTGTCATGCAGGTTACAAAGGCTCAAATACATAACACCTAATATTCCCATTTCCCCTTCACGAACATTCCCCCCTCGCCCTCCCCGAACATTCCCCCCTCCCCCTCCCCGAACATTTCCCCCTCTCCCCCTCCCCCTCCCCCTCCCTGGGCAATCCCACTCTCCCTCCCCCTCCCCGACATTCCCACTCTCCATCCCCCCTCCCCAGACATTCCCCACTCCCCCTCCCCCTCCCCGGACAATCCGATTTCCCCCTCCCTGACATTTCCATTCCCCCTCCCCCTCCCCGGCCATTCCCTCCTCCCCATAAATTCCCCCTTCCCTTCCCTGGACATTCCCCCTCCCCCTCCCCGGACATACCTCCTCCCGCACCCCTCCCCAAACCTCCCCCACTCCCCCTCCCAGGACCTATTTATTATAAAGGGATTGGAATATAAGAGTAAATATGTCTTACTGCAATTATACAGGGCCCTGATGAAACCACACCTGGAGTATTGTGTCCAGTTTTGGTCTCCTTATCTAAGGAAGGATATACTTTCCATAGAGGGAGTACAGCGGAGGTTCACCAGACTGATTCCTGGGATGGGGGGATTGTCCTATGAAGAGAAATTGAATAGGCCTATATTCTCTAGAGAATGAAAGGTAATCTCATTGAACCATATAACATTCTTACAGGGCTTGACAGGGTAGATGCGGGAAGGATGTTTCCTCTGGCTCAGGAGTCTAGAACCAGGGGCTACAGACTCAGAATAAGGAGTCGGCCATTTAGGACTGAGATGGGAAGAAATTTCTTCATAAGAACATAAGAAATAAGAGCAGGAGTAGGCCGTACAGCCCCTCGAGTCTGCTCCACCATTTAATACGATCATGGCTGATCCGATCATGGACTCAGGTCCATTTCCCTGCCCACTCCCCCATAATCCCTTAATCCCTTATCGGTTAAGAAACTGTCCATCTCTGTCTTAAATTTATTCAATGTCCCGGCTTCCACAGCTCTCAGAGTCAGCAAATTCCACAGATTTACAACCCTCTTTGAGAAGAAATTCCTCCTCATCTCAGTTTTAAATGGGCGGCCCCTTATTCTAAGATCATGCCCCCTAGTTCTAGTCTCCCCCATCAGTGGAAACATCTTCTCTGCATCCACCTTGTCAAGCCCCCTCATAATTTTATACGTTTCGATAAGATCATCTCTCATTCTTCTGAATTCCAATGAGTAGAGGCCCAACCTACTCAACCTTTCCTCATAAGTCAACCCCCTCATCTCCGGAATCAACCTCGTGAACCTTCTCTGAACTGCCTCCAAAGCAAGTATATCCTTTCGTTAATATGGAAACCAAAACTGCACGCAGTATTCCAAGTGTGGCCTCACCAAAATCCTGTACAACTGTAGCAAGACTTCCCTGCTTTTATACTCCATCCCCTGTGCAATATGATTAAGAAGTTTGCAGATGACATTAAAATTGGTTGTGTGGTTGATAATGAAGAGGAAAGTCATGGACTGCAGGAGGATATCAATCTTACTGGTTAGAGAGTATGCAGAAGAGATTTACTAGGATGGCCGGGTGCTCTTTATCTGTCCGCCATTGTTCATTGTTCATAGGTTTATATGTAACCTTCAGGGCTGCTGACCGAGGGCCGTGCAGCTCTTTGTCGGCCGGAGCGGACACGATGGGCTGAAATGGCCTCCTTCTGCGCTGTAAATTTCTATGTTTCTATGTTCTATTTAGCGATCATAACATGATTGAGTTCAACAGAGCGTTTGAAAGGGAGAAACGCAAAGCAGCTGCTAATATTCTAGATCTGGGTAAGGCCGACTTCAATGGGCTGAGACAGAGACTGTCCTCAGTAAACTGGGCAAATCTGTGAATGGGTGAAACGACAGAAGATCAGTGGGGAGATACTCAAAAAACAATTTAATGTGATACAGAACCAGCTTATACCCCTGAGGGGCAAAAGCTCGACTTACCAAAAAAAACATGCATCGAAAGAGGTGAGGGACAGAATACATCTGAAAGAAAAAGCGTACAACAATGCAAACACTACCACAGATCCTGGCAACTGGGAGCTACAAAGAACAGCAAAGGATCACAAAACAGACAATAAGAGCTACAAAAGGGTGTATGAAAAGAAACTTGCAAATCAAAACAATCATTTTTTTATAATTTTATTAGAATAAAGAGCAAAATGATTGAATTTTTTGAGGAGGTGACTAAAGTAGTGGGCAGTGGAATGTCTATGAATGCTATTTATATGGACTTCCAGAAGGCATTTGATAAAGTCCCACATAAGAGACCATTAACTGAGGTGGAAGTCCATGGAATTGAGGGCAAACTATTGACCTGGTTGGGAAATTGTCTGAGCAGCAGGAGACAGAGTAGGGATAATGGGCAGGTAGTCAAATTGGCAGGATGTGACTAGTGGTGACCCGCAGGGATCTGTGTTGCGGCTTCAACTATTCACCGTAATTATTAATGGCTTAGATGATGAGATAGAAAGTCATATATATCCAAATTTGCTGATGTCACAATGATAGGCGACATGGTAGCCAGTGTAGTTGAAAGCATTAAATTACAAATGGATTTTAATAGATTAAATGAACGGGAAAAACTGTGGCAAATGGACTTCAATGTCGGCAAATGTGAGGTCATCCACTTTGGACGTAAAAAGGATAGAACAGGGTACTTTCTAAATGGTGAAAGGCTATAAACTATAGAGGTCAAAGGGACTTGGGGGGGTTCAGGCACATCGATCATTAAAATGTCATGAACAAGGTCAGACAATAATCAAAAAGGCCAATGGAATGCTGGCCATTATATCGAGAGGACTAGATTACAAGGGGGTAGAAGTTATGCTGCAGCTGTACAAAGCCCGGGTTAGACCACACCTGGAGCACTGTGAGCAGTTCAGGGCACCACATCTTAGGAAGGATATATTGGCCTTGGAGGGAGTGCAGTGTAGGTTTACCAGAATGGTACTCGCACTTCAAGGGTTAAGTCAAGAGGAGAGGTTACAAAAGTTCCCTAGAATTTAGAAGGTTAAGGGGTGATCTGATCGAAGTTTTCAGGATATTAAGGGGAACAGATAGGGTCGATAGAGAGAAACGATTTCCCCTGGTTGGGGATTCTGGGACTAGGGGGCATTGTTTAAAAATTAAAGCCAGACCTTTCAGGAGTGAAATTAGGAAACACTTCTATACACAAAAGGGTGATAGAACTCTCTTCCGCAAACGGCAATTGATGCTAGATCAATTGTTAATTTTAAATCTGAGATTGATAGCTTTCTGTTAATCAAATTATGGGATATGGAGTTAGGTGACAGATCAGCCACGATCTCATTGAATGGCAGAACAGGCTCAAGGGATTGAATGGGCCTCCTACTGTTCCTGTGTAACAGTCTCGAGGGGCTGAATGGCCTCTTCCTGTTTCTGTGTAACAGGCTCGAGGGGCTGAATGGCCTCTTCCTGTTCCTGTGTAACAGGCTCGAGGGGCTGAATGGGCCTCCTCCTGTTCCTGTGTAACAGGCTCGAGGGACTGAATGGGCCTCCTCCTGTTCCTATATAAAGGCTCGAGGGGCTGAATGGCCTCTTCCTGTTCCTGTGTAACAGGCTCGAGGGATTGAATGGGCCTCCTACTGTTCCTGTGTAACAGCCTCGAGGGGCTGAATGGCCTCCTCCTGTTCCTGTGTAACAGGTTCGAGGGGCTGAATGGGCCTCCTCCTGTTCCTATATAAAGGCTCGAGGGGCTGAATGGCCTCTTCCTGTTCCTGTGTAACAGGCTCGAGGAGCTGAATGGGCCCCCTCCTGTTCCTGTGTGACAGGCTCGAGGGGCTGAATGGGCCCCCTCCTGTTCCTGTGTGACAGGCTCGAGGGGCTGAATGACAGACGGTTCCTGTTTAAATTGAGTGGCTGATATTCAGTGCCTTTTCAGGAAATTAAGGGACCACATTATCCGAACATTCTCTTAAAGAGGCAGTAGGTGCATGGAGAACCTCAGAAAGGAGATGTTGATGATTCCTGACAGGTAAATAAACACCTCAGTCATTTATAACAGGCTAGATTCATTCTTAGAGTTGTGACCTTTTTATTATTTTTGTTATGTACGATAAACGTTCAAATCGGTGTCGTAACATTTTATTTCGGTCCCTCTGGAGCATTCTCTGTGGATATAACATACAGTACAAGAGGAGAACCTGAGGTGTGGTTGTTGTAATATCCTCACTCCCGCCAGGGGTCCCTCTGTTACAAACATGCACGTGTAGTACTTCCTGCTGTGACTATATAACCGTGTTAGTTTACCCGCTTGTTCGTTGCTTAAAACTCATTAAACTTAAAGACAAGATCTGCTTTGAGGAAATTCCGTGCTTCCTTACGTTACATCACTGACCACACTCAAAAAGTATTTCATTCACTGGGAAAAGCTTTGGGAAGTCCTGAGTTCGTGAAAGGCACTATAGAAATGCAAGTCTTTCCTTCTTTTCATGATTGGAAGTGAGATCTTAGGAAGTCTTATTAAGGGGAAGTTAGATAAACACATGAGGGAGAAAAGAAATGAAGAATATGCTGATAGGGTGAGATGAGGTAGGGGTGGGAGGAGGCTCGTGTGGAGCATGGACTAGATGGGCCGAATGGCCTGTTTCTGTGCTGTAAATTTGATGTTATTCTATGAAAGTCATAAGGTGAGCCAGTGCCTAAAACCAGGAGCTTCTGTTCCTTTACCCAAAGATATTTTGATAGCTTACCTAGATCTCAAGGCAGGGATAGGCACTTATGAAGATGTTGGGGAGTTGGGAGTCACAGCATGAGAGTAATGCAAGCTAGGAATTTGTTTAAATTATTCTTTCACGGGATGTGAGTGTTGCTGCCAAGGCCGGCATTTATTGCCTATCCCGAATTGCCCTTGAGAAGTTGGTGGTGAGCTGCCCTCTAGAACCACTGGGGGAATGAGGGAGGGGGAATGAGGGAGGGGGAATGAGGGGGGAAATGATGGAGGGGGAATGAGGGACGGGGAATTAGGGAGGGGGAATGAGGAGGAGGAATGAAGGAGGGGGAATGAGGGAGGGGGAATGAGGGAGGGGAAATGAGGAAGAGGAATGAAGGAGGGGGAATGAGGGAGGGGAATGATAGAGAGGGAATGAGGGAGGTGGAATGAGAGAGGGGGAATGAGGGAGGGGGAATGAGGGAGGGGGAATGAGGGGGGGAAAGAGGAGGAGGGGGAATGAGGGGGGGAATGAGGAGGAGGGGGGATGAGGGCTGTATGTGAAGAACATTGTATGTGTTAGCATTTAATTTAGATCAGAGCATAATCTTGTCACAATCCTCAATGTTGGAAGGAGTTGTAGCATTGCTGGTTAAGAAGGGTAACTTTGAAGGTATGAGGCGTGAATTGGCTGGGATAGATTGGCGAATGATACTGAAGGGGTTGACTGTGGATGGGCAATGGCAGACATTTAGAGACCGCAAGGATGACCTACAACAATTGTACATCCCTGTCTGGCGTAAAAATAAAAAAGGGAAGGTGGCTCAACCGTGGCTATTTAGGGAAATCAGGGATAGTATTAAAGCCAAGGAAGTGGCATACAAATTGGCCAGAAATAGCAGTGAACCCGGGGACTGGGAGCAATTTAGAACTCAGCAGAGGAGGACAAAGGGTTTGATTAGGGCAGGGAAAATGGAGTACGAGAAGAAGCTTGCAGGGAACATTAAGACGGACTGCAAAAGTTTCTATAGATATGTAAAGAGAAAAAGGTTAGTAAAGACAAACGTAGGTCCCCTGCAGTCAGAATCAGGGGAAGTCATAACGGGGAACAAAGAAATGGCAGACCAATTAAACAAGTACTTTGGTTCGGTATTCACTAAGGAGGACACAAACAACCTACCGGATATAAAAGGGGTCAGAGGGTCTCGTTAAAATGAGGAACTGAGGGAAATCCTTATTAGTCGGGAAATTGTGTTGGGGAAATTGATGGGATTGAAGGCTGATAAATCCCCAGGGCCTGATGGACTGCATCCCAGAGTACTTAAGGAGGTGGCCTTGGAAATAGCGGATGCATTGACAGTCATTTTCCAACATTACATAGACTCTGGATCAGTTCCTATGGAGTGGTGGGTAACCAATGTAACCCCACTTTTTAACAAAGGAGGGAGAGAGAAAACAGGGAATTATAGACCGGTCAGCCTGACATCAGTAGTGGGTAAAATGATGGAATCAATTATTAAGGATGTCATAGCAGCACATTTGGAAAGAGGTGACATGATAGGTCCAAGTCAGCATGGATTTGTGAAAGGGAAATCATGCTTGACAAATCTTCTGGAATTTTTTGAGGATGTTTCCAGTAGAGTGGACATGGGAGAACCAGTTGATGTGGTGCATTTGGACTTTCAGAAGGCTTTCGACAAGGTCCCACACAAGAGATTAATGTGCAAAGTTAAAGCACATGGGATTGGGGGTAGTGTGCTGACGTGGATTGAGAACTGGTTGGCAGACAGGAAGCAAAGAGTAGGAATAAATGGGTACTTTTCAGAATGGCAGGCAATGACTGGTGGGGTACCGCAAGGTTCTGTGCTGGGGCCCCAACTGTTTACACTGTACATTAATGATTTAGACGAGGGGATTAAATGTAGTATCTCCAAATTTGCGGATGACACTAAGTTGGATGGCAGTGTGAGCTGCGAGGAGGATGCTATGAGGCTGCAGAGTGACTTGGATAGGTTAGGTGAGTGGGCAAATGCATGGCAGATGAAGTATAATGTGGATAAATGTGAGGTTATCCATTTTGGTGGTAAAAACAGAGAGACAGACTATTATCTGAATGGTGACAGATTAGGAAAAGGGGAGGTGCAATTGGGTGTCATGGTATATCAGTCATTGAAGGTTGGCATGCAGGTACAGCAGGCAGTTAAGAAGGCAAATGGCATGTTGGCCTTCATAGCGAGGGGATTTGAGTACAGGGGCAGGGAGGTGTTACTATAGTTGTACAGGGCCTTGGTGAGGCCACACCTGGAGTATTGTGTACAGTTTTGGTCTCCTAACTTGAGGAAGGACATTCTTGCTATTGAGGGAGTGCAGCGAAGGTTCACCAGACTGATTCCCGGGATGGCGGGACTGACATATCAAGAAAGATTGGATCAACCGGGCTTGTATTCACTGGAGTTCAGAAGAATGAGAGGGGATCTCATAGAAACATTTAAAATTCTGATGGGTTTAGACAGGTTAGATGCAGGAAGAATGTTCCCAATGTTGGTGAAGTCCAGAACCAGGGATCACAGTCTAAGGATGAGGGGTAAGCCATGTAGGACCGAGATGAGGAGAAATTTCTTCACCCAGAGAATGGTGAACCTGTGGAATTCTCTACCACAGAAAGTTGTTGAGGCCAATTCACTAAATATATTCAAAAAGGAGTTAGATGTAGTCCTTACTACTAGGGGGATCAAGAGGTATGGTGAGAAAGCAGGAATGGGGTACTGAAGTTGCATGTTCAGCCATGAACTCATTGAATGGTGGTGCAGGCTCGAAGGGCCGAATGGCCTACTCCTGCACCTATTTTCTATGTTTCTAAATGTATCCCAGGCTGTTAAGCGAAGCAAAAGAGGACATAGCAAAGGCTCTGACCATCATTTTCCAATCCTCTCTGCTACAGATGTGGTGCCAGAGGAATGGAGGACTGCTAATGTGCTACCTTTGTTTAAAAAGGGAGAAAGGGATAGACCGAGTAATTACAGGCCAGTCAGCCTAACCTCAGTGCTGGGAAAATTATTGGATAAATCCTGAGGGCCAGGATAAATCTTCATTTGGAAAGGCATGGATTAATCAAGGACAGTCAGCATGGATTTGTTAAGGGAAGGTTGTGTCTGACTAACTTGATTGAATTTTTTGAGGAGATAACCAGGAGGGTTGATGATGGCAGTGCATATGATGTAGTGTATATGGATTTTAGCAAAGCTTTTGATAAGGTCCCACATGGCAGACTGGTCAATGAAAGTAAAAGCCCATGGGATCCAGGTTAAAGTGGCAATTGGATCCAAAACTAGCTCGGAGGCAGAAAGCAAAGGGTAATGGTTGATTGATGTTTTTGTGACTGGAAGGCTGTATCCAGTGGGGTTCTGCAGGGCTCAGTGCTGGGTCCCTTGCTTGAACTGTATAAAGCACTGGTTAGGCCACAGCTGGAGTACTGTGTGCAGTTCTGGTCATCATATTATAGGAAAGATGTGATTGCACTGAAAAGGGTACAGAGGAGATTTAGAAACATAGAAACATAGAAAATAGCTGCAGGAGTAGGTCATTCATCCCTTCGAGCCTGCACTACCATTCAATAAGATCATGGCTGATCATTCATCTCAGTACCCCTTTCCTGCTTTCTCTCCATAACCCTTGATCCCTTTAGCCGTAAGGGCCATATCTAACTCCCTCTTGAATATATCCAATGAACTGGCATCAACAACTCCCTGCGGCAGGGAATTCCACAGGTTAGCAACTCTCTGAGTGAAGAAGTTTCTCCTCATCTCAGTCCTAAATGGCTTACCTCTTATCCTTAGATTGTGTCCCCTGGTTCTGGACCTCCCCAACATCGGGAACATTCTTCCTGCATCTAATCTGTCCAGTCCCGTCAGAATTTTATATGTTTCTATGAGATCCTCTCTCATCCTTCTAAACTCCAGTGAATAAAGGCCCAGTCAATCCAGTCTCTCCTCATATGTCAGTCCAGCCATCCCGGAAATCAGTCTGGTGAACCTTCGCTGCACTCCCTCAATAGCAAGAACGTCCTTCCTCAGATTAGGAGACAAAAACTGCACACAATATTCCAGAATGTTGGCTATGAGGAAAGATTGCAGATGCTGGGTCTGTTTTCTTTGGAACAGAGGAGGCTGAGGGGAGACCTGATTGAGGTGTATAAAATTATGAGGGGCCTGGATAGAGTGAATAGGAAGGACCTGTTTCCCTTGGCAGAGGGGTCAACAACCAGGGGGCATAGATTTAAAGTAATTGGGGGGAGGTTTAGAGGAGATACGAGAGGCAATTGTTTCATCCAGAGAGCGGTGGGGGTCTGGAACTCACGGCCTGAAAGGGTGGTAGAGGCAGAAACTCTCACCACATTTAAAAAGTATTGGATGTGCACTTGAAGTGCCGTAACCTACAGGGCTACGGATCAAGAGCTGGAAGGTGGGATTGGGTGGATAGCCCTTTGTCGGCCGGCACGGACACGATGGGCCGAAATGGCCTCCTTCCGTGCTGTACATTTCCATGATTCTATGATGCACATCCATCTGGACCAGTAGACAGACCCTCAGTTTAACATCCCATCTGAAGGGAGGTCTCTTGAACCATGCTCTCTATCTCTTGTCTCTCTCTATCTGTTGTGTATGCAATAACTGTTAGACTGAGTACTGTTTAACTCCAAGAGGTATAACCTTGGCTCTGCTTTATTAAAGCCCAAAGTGACTAATATACAAAATGGCTGGCCTTTTATACTTGGGCTGCACACACATGCATGCAGCCCAGTGGCCTCCAACAGTGACGCCATCTAGTGGCTAGTGATCCCAAAAGTACATGCATGACAATACCCCCCCCCTCTGAGATATTAACACAGTCTTTTACAAATTGAGATGGTCTGGTGTTTTACACTCCTGGGTTGACCGTCTCAGTTCAACTCCAGCCTTGGGTGAGTGTTCAGAGTCTGTTGTGACTGTTGGCTGGGTGTCTGACCTGGTGGGAGTGGCAATGGCCATGTCAGGGATTGAAAGCCTATTTTCATTGAACATGTCAGTGATTGAAAGTCCCGATTCACTGATGACCACTGAGTCCTCTGATGACTGGGGGTAGGTTGGTTGGTCATCGATTGTCTTTTCCTCCGACTGTTCCGGATCGTCTGTGTGCTGCAGCTTTGTCTGATCCAGATGTTTCCTGCATGTTTGCCCATTTTTGAGCTTGACAATAATACTCTATTGCCCTCCTTGGCATTGACAGTACCAGCTTGGGACCCTGACCATAATTCAGAACATATACAGGATCATTTACAGAATTATCGCGTGACACAGATGCGGGATTGTGATACCTGTAGTGTATGGAGAAAGAGTCAGACTGAACACTGTGAGCTCAAAGTAAAGTGTGACTTTAGTCTTTTATTGCAGGTCTCCAGAGTGCCTCTCCAACCTGTGAAACCTTCATAAATACCTGTGCTCCCAAGGGATTATTGGGACTCCGGGGAATGAGCCCTCTGGTGGCTGTACAGAGTATATACAAGTCCAGATACATAACAACATTTCCCCCCCCCCCCCCCAAAGTTAATAGTGTAACTATTTACAATGTGAGTCGATCTGGGGCCCTTCTTGCCCTGGTTGATCATCTCGGTGTGAAAGCTGGTGTTGTTGAGTCATTTGTTGGGCCCTCGCTGGGCTGCTATGCAGCTGGCCTTGCTGGGCTGCCTGCTGTGTTGGGCCCTGCTGGGCTGCTGAGGATGATGGATTCTGCCTAATGGTCAACCGTGGTGCCGGTTGCCACTGGTGTGTGTGTGTTGGGGGATCAAAAAAGGAAGGATCCAAGGTGGATTGCTCAGGGTGGTCCAAGTGTTTCCGGTGAATGAGTCCATTTGAAAGTTTGACCCGAAACACCCTGCTCCCCTCTTTGGCCACGACAGTGCCGGGAAGCCACTTGGGACCTTGCCCATAATTTAATACAAATACAGGATCATTGACTTCAATCTCGCGTGACACATTTGCACTATCATGGTATGCACTTTGTTGAAGCCGCCTGCTCTCTATCTGTTCATGTAGATCAGGGTGAACTAACGAGAGCCTTGCCTTAAGTGCTCTTTTCATGAGCAGTTCAGCAGGTGGAATCACAGTGAGTGAGTGTGGTCTCGTGCGGTAGCTAAGCAGGACTCGGGATAGGCGAGTCTGCAGTGAGCCTTCAGTTACCCTCTTCAAGCCTTGCTTGATGGTTTGCACTGCTCTCTCTGCCTGACCATTTAAACGGGGCAGATGTGACATGTTTGATCCCGTTACGGGTCATAAATTCTTTGAACTCAGCACTGGTAAAACATGGCCCGTTGTCGCTCACCAGGACATTGGGTAAGCCATGTGTGGCAAACACGGCCCGCAGGCTTTCAGTGGTGGCAGCGGACGTGCTAGTCAACATTATCTTACATTCAATTCACTTGGAGTACGCGTCTATAACCACAAGGAAGATTTTACCCAAGAACGGGCCTGCATAGTCGACGTGTACCCTAGACCATAGTTTGGAGGGCCAAGACCATAAACTTAGCGGCGCCTCCTTGGGTACATTGCTTAACTGCGAGCATGTATTACATCTGTGAACGCAAGACTCTAAGTCCGCATCGATACCGGGCCACCACACGTGGGATTTGGCTATCGCTTTCATCATTACGATGCCTGGGTAGGTACTGTGGAGGTCATTGATGAAGGTGTCTCTGCCCTTCTTGGGGACCACTACTCAATTGCCCCACAGAAGGCAGTCTGCCTGTATAGACATTTCACCTTTGCGCCGCTGGAACGGCTTTATCACTTCCTACATTTCCACTGGGACACTGGACCAGCTCCCGTGAAGTACACAACTTTTGACTAGAGATAATAAGGGGTCCTGGCTTGTGCAGATTTTGATCTACCGGGCAGTGATGGGTGATTGCTCACTCTCAAATGCTTCCATAACCATGGCTAGATCTGCGGGCTGCGCCATTTCCACCCCCGTGATGGGCAATGGCAGCCTACTGAGAGCATCGGCGCAGTTTTCTGTTCCTGGCCTGTGGCGGATAGCGTAGTTGTATGTGGACAATGTGAGCGCCCATCTCTGGATGCGGGCTGATGCGTTGGTATTTATCCCTTTGCTCTCGGAAAACAGGGATATGAATGGCTTATGGTCAGTTTCCAATTCGAATTTTAGCCCAAACAGGCATTTTCTTTAACCCATAGACACATGCTAACACTTCTTTTTCAATCATGCTGTAGGCTCTCTCGGCCTTAGACAGACTCCTGGATGCATAAGCAACCGGTTGCAGTTTCCCGAAATCATTAGCTTGTTGCAATACACACCCAACGCCATATGATGACGCATCACATGCTAGGACCAAACCCTTACATGGATCATACCACACAAGCAATTTTTTTGAGCATAACAATTTTCTCACTTTTACAAAGGCATTTTCTTGGCTTTTGCCCCAAACCCATTTTCCCCCTTTTTGTAGTGCTTCTAGCAGGGTCTGAGACCCGGTAAGTTACCAAAGAAGTTCAAGAGTCCCAGAAACGACCGCAGCTCCATCACGTTCTGTGGCCTCGGTGCGTTCTCGATTGCCTCCGTCTTCGCGTTGGTGGGCCTGATGCTGTCCGCCGCAATCCTCCTTCCCAGGAACTCCACTTCAGGCACCAGGAAAACGCACTTCGAGCGTTTTAACCTGAGCCCCACACGGTTGAGTCGACTAAGAACCTCCTCCAGGTTCTGCAGGTGCTCGACTGTGTTCCGTCCTGTGACCAAGAAGTCGTCCTGGAAGACCACGGTGTGCGGGACCGACTTCAGTAAACTTTCCATGTTTCTCTGGAATATCGCCGCCGCTGATCAGATTCCAAACAGGCATCTGTTATAATCAAAAAGACCTTTGTGCATGTTGATGCAGGTGAGGGCCTTCGATGATTCCTCCAGTTCCTGTGTGGTATAGGCTGAAATCAGATCCAGCTTCGTGAACGTCTTTCCTCCCACCAGCGTTGCAAAGAGGTTGTCGGCTTTTGGAAGTGGGTATTGGTCCTGCAGAGAGAAACAATTGATAGTTACTTTGTAATTGCCACAGATTCTGACAGTGCCGTCTCCCTTGAGGACTGGGACAATAGGACTGTCCCACTCGCTGAACTCGATCGGTGAAATGATGCCCTCTCTTTGTAGCCGGTCTAGCTCGATTTCTACCCTTTCTCTCATCATGTACAGTACTGCCCTCACCTTGTGATGGATGGGTCACGCCCCCGGAATTAGGTGGATCTGCACTTTTGCTCCTTGGAATTTCCCGATGCCTGGTTCGAACAGCGAAGGAAATTTGTTTAAGACCTGGGCACACAAAGTGTCGTCAGCGGGCGATAGCGCTCAACATCGTCCCAGTTCCAGCGTATCTTTCCCAGCCAGCTCCTGCCGAGCAGCGTGGGACCATCGCCCGGTACCACCCAGAGTGGTAGTTGTGCACCGCTCCATCGTAGGAGACCTTTACGGCAGCACTGCCATTTACGGGAATCAGTTCTTTCGTGTAAGTTCTTAGTTTTGTACGAATTGGAGTTAAGACTGGCCTTGAGGTCTTGTTGCACCACAACCTTTCGAAAGTCTTTTTGCCCATGATGGACTGGCTCACGCCCGTGTCCAGCTCCATTGACACCGGGAGTCCATTTAGTTCAACCTTCAGCGTTATCGGGGACAATTCGTGGTGAATGTGTGCACCCCATGTACCTCTGCCTCCTCTATCAGAGGTTCTGTTTCATCGTGATCCTCCGTGGATCTGTCCTCCTCTGCAATGTGGTGGTTTGCAGGTTTAGCAGGCCTAGCAGCTCACCCGCACACTCGTTGGAGGTGTCCCATTGTTCCACAGCCCTTGCAAATGTATCCTTTGAATGGAAACGATGATCACCCCCGCAGCGCCAACGAGGTGTTAATGGCCTTGCATTCATCACCCTTGATGGTGGACTCTGAGACATTTGCAGACGTATAGCTGCAGGTATGTGTGACCTGCCCTGTCCGTTACGATTTGAAAACAACATCACTTTGTTCACAGTACTTGTAGCAGCACTTGTGTGCTGAGAGATTTGCTTCGTATTGTCACTGGTGGCAATGAACGCCTGCGTTATCGCTATGGCCTTACTCAAGGTTGGGGTCTCTACAGTCAAAAGTTTGCGAAGTATGGTTTCGTGGCCAATGTCAAGTACGAAAAAGTCTCTGAGCATGTGCTGCAAATGTCCTTCAAATTTGCAATGTCGTGCAAGGCGTCTTAGCTCGGCGACTTCCTGGTCTTCAGATCTTTTGTAGGTGTAGAACCGGTACCTCGCTATCAGAATACTTTCCTTCGGGTTCAAAGGCTGTCAGACCAGTGTGCATAAATCGTCGTACAATTTCTCCGTGGGTTGCACTGGAGTGAGCAGATTCTTCATGAGACCATACGTTGGTGCCCCACAGACAGTGAGGAGGATCGCCCTTCGTTTGGCAGCGCTCTCTTCCCCATCTAGCTCGTTGGCCACGAAGTATTGGTTGAATCGCTCCACAAAAGTTTCCCAATCATCTCCCTCTGAAATTTCTCCAGGCTGCCCACTGTTCTCTGCATCTTTGGGTTCGCTATCTGTATCTCGTCGCCAGTTGTTGTGTATGGAGAAAGAGTCAGACTGAACACTGTGAGCTCAAAGTAAAGTGTGACCTTAGTCTTTTATTGCAGGTCTCCAGAGTGCCTCTCCAACCTGTGAAGCCTCCTTAAATACCTGTGCTCCCAAGGGATTATGGGATCCCTCAGGACTCCAGGGCATGAGCCCTCTGGTGGCTGTATAGGGTAAATACAAGTATACATATATAACAGCTATCAATCACAGTTTTGACATTTTCAATTGACACCCCCCAGCGTCAACAGCTTTTGGGGAAGAGATTTCCAGATTCCCAATACCCTTTGTGTGAAGAAGAGCTTCCTGACACCACCCCTGAACGGACTGGCTCTAATTTTAAGGTGATGCCCCCTTGTTCTAGACTCCCCCCACCCACCAGAGGAAACAGTTTCTCTCTATCCAACCTAGATCTCCTTTAAATAACTAATTTCACTCACACAGCACACAGGAGGATTTCGCAGTCTCTCACTGAGAGGTGTGACGTGGGGGCTGACCGTTTTGCTGTTGAGCAAGTAGCACAGGCTGTGGGATTTGTTCCAGTCCCTCGGCTCCCTCCCCGGGCAGCATTGCAGCGAGTCCAGCCCCACCCTCCACACGACCATTACGGTATCTGTACTCGGTTATCGAAACACCCCCACCCACTCCTCTCTTACTGTGCTGCTGTGGAGGTGAGTCTCACTCTCTCTCTCACTTTATATTTCCAGCTATCTCTGTCTGTCTCTCTCTATCTCTGTCTGTCTCTCTTTATCTCTGTCGGTCTCTCTCTCCCTCTGTCTCTCTGTTACTCTCCCTATCTCTAGCTCTCTTTGTCTCTCTGCCGCTCACTCGCTCTCAGTTTCTATCTTTCTGTCTCTCTCTGTCACTCTCCCTTTCTCGCTCCCAGTTTCCCTCTCTCTGCTGCTCTTTCTCTCTCTCTCAGTTTCCATCTCTCTGCCGCTCTCTCTCTCAGTTTCTACCTGCCACTCTCTCTCTCTCTCTGTCTGTCTCTCTTGGCCTCTCTCTCTCTCTCTCTCTCTCTCTCCTGGAGTGATTGTCCTCTCATTTCTCTCCTGAACATTGGTGGTGGGTGCAGAAAAACCGAGAGGAGTCTGGTGAAGGAGATGGGGAGGGGAGGGGAGGGCATGAGGGGAGGGGATGGAGGGGAGGGGTGGAAGGGAGGGGTGGAGGGGAGGGGAGGAGGGGAGGGGAGGAGGGGAGGGCAAGAAGGGAGAAGGGGAGGGGAGGAGGGGAGGGGAGGAGGAGAGGGGGAGGGGAGGGGGAGAGGAGGGAGGAGGGGACGGCAGGAGGGGAGGGGATGGAGGGGAGGGGTGGAAGGGAGGGGTGGAGGGGAGGGGAGCAGGGGAGGGGAGGAGGGGAGGGCAAGAGGGGAGAAGGGGAGGGGAGGAGGGGAGGGGAGGAGGAGAGGGGGAGGGGAGGGGGAGAGGAGGGAGGAGGGGACGGCAGGAGGGGAGAAGGGGAGGGGAGGAGGGGAGGGGAGGAGGAGAGGGGGAGGGGAGGGGGAGAGGAGGGAGGAGGGGACGGCAGGAGGGGAGGGGATGGAGGGGAGGGGTGGAAGGGAGGGGTGGAGGGGAGGGGAGCAGGGGAGGGGAGGAGGGGAGGGCAAGAGGGGAGAAGGGGAGGGGAGGAGGGGAGGGGAGGAGGAGAGGGGGAGGGGAGGGGGAGAGGAGGGAGGAGGGGACGGCAGGAGGGGAGGGGCGGGGAGGACGCCTGTAAGTGGGTACCCAGCACTCCCGCCTCTTTCATGATTAAGTATATAAAATGGGGTCCGACGCTGTTATAGGTCTCTGATTGCACTTTTGAGATATGAATGAGTGAATATTCTCCGCCCGTTAGGTCAACAATGTCTCAAACGTAGTCAAACGTCCCAAGGCGCATCACAGGAACGCTATGAAACAAAATATGACACTGAGTCATATAAGGAGATATTAGGGCAGATGACCAAAAGCTTGGTCATAGAGGTAGGTTTTAAGGAGCGTCTCAAAGGATGAAAGAGAGGTGGAGAGGTTTAGGCAGGGAGTTCCAGAGCTTAGACCCAGACAGCTGAAGGCATGGCAGCCCATGGTGGAGCGATGGAAATTGGTGATGCACGAGAGGCCAGAATTGGAGGGTTGTAGGGGTGGAGGAGATTACAGAGAGAGGGAGGGGTGAGGCTATGGAAGGATATGAATGTGAGTATAAGAATTTTTAAATCAAGGCATTGTCGGATGGGAGCTAATGTAGGTCAGCGAGCACAGGGGGAGAAGAAGACTTGGTGCGAGTGAGGATAGGGGTAGTTCCAGATAGTGAGTGGTTAAAGTGACCAATGGTAGCCACACCACAAAATTCCCTAAACCACTTCTTCAGTTATGTGTGTGATCTGGAGCAGTGAATTTTCAACCGCGTTCTTCTGCGAGAGAACACACGAGAAAGAATATTATCCCCTGTGTATATTATAGAGAATAGCAGCCACTGGGTATATTATAGGGAATAGCAGCCCTCTGTGTATATTATAGAGAACAGCGCCCCTGTGTATATTATAGAGATTGGCAGCCCCCTGTGTATATTATAGAGAATAGCGCCCCTGGGTATATTCTACGGAATAGCATCCTTGTGTATATTATAGAGAATAGCAGCCCCTGGGTATATTATAGAGAATACCACCGCTGAGTATATTATAAGGAATAGCAGCCCCTGTGTATATTATAGAAAATAGCAGCCCCTGTGTATATTATAGAGAATAGTGCCCCCTGTGTATATTATAGAGAATAGCAGCCCCTGTGTATATTCTAGGGAATAGCAGCCCCCTGTGTATATTATAGAGAATACCACCCCTGGGTATATTATAGGGAATAGCAGCCCCTGTGTATATTATAGGGAATAGCAGCCCCTGTGTATATTATAGGGAATAGCAGCCCCTGTGTATGTTATAGAAAATAGCAGCCCCTGTGTATATTATAGAGAATAGTGCCCCCTGTGTATATTATAGAAATAGCAGCCCCTGTGTATATTATAGAGAATAGTGCCCCCCTGTGTATATTATAGAAATAGCAGCCCCTGTGTATATTATAGAGAATAGTGCCCCCTGTGTATATTATAGAAATAGCAGCCCCTGTGTATATTATAGAGAATAGTGCCCCCTGTGTATATTATAGAGAATAGTGCCCCCTGTGTATATTATAGAAATAGCAGCTCCTGTGTATATTATAGAGAATAGCTGTCTCTGTTTCGATTATAGGGAATAGCGCCACCTGGGTATATTATAGGGAATAGCGCCACCTGGGTATATTATAGGGAATAGCGCCCCCTGGGTATATTATAGGGAATAGCGCCTCCTGGGTATATTATAGGGAATAGCACCCCCTGGGTATATTATAGGGAATAGCGCCACCTGGGTATATTATAGGGAATAGCACCCCCTGGGTATATTATAGGGAATAGCGCCACCTGGGTATATTATAGGGAATAGCACCCCCTGGGTATATTATAGGGAATAGCGCCACCTGGGTATATTATAGGGAATAGCGCCACCTGGGTATATTATAGGGAATAGGACCCCCTGGCTATATTATAGGGAATAGCGCCACCTGGGTATATTATAGGGAATAGCACCCCCTGGGTATATTATAGGGAATAGCGCCAACTGGGTATATTATAGGGAATAGCGCCCCCTGGGTATATTATAGGGAATAGCGCCACCTGGGTATATTATAGGGAATAGCACCCCCTGGGTATATTATAGGGAATAGCGCCACCTGGGTATATTATAGGGAATAGCGCCCCCTGGGTATATTATAGGGAATAGCGCCACCTGGGTATATTATAGGGAATATGAATGAGCTCTCAACTGTCCAGCCTGTGGCCCTCCGTTCACCATGACATTTCTGCAGCCACCGATCTGCTCAATCACACCTTCACCACCACCTTTGATGCCCTGGTCCCTGTCAAAACAATTATTCCCTCTCACCCTGGCCATTTCCCCTGGTGCAGCACTAATCGTCGCTCCCTTAATTCCAAGGGATGTAGACTTGAACGGATATGGCAGACAACTGGTTTAGCCATTCACCATCAGATCTGCCTGGACCAAATAGAGCATTATCGGGACCTGGTCTCGTCTGCTAAAGTCGCTCACTATTCCAGAATCATACTGGAATGTAAAGATAAACCTTGGCCTCTATTCGCCACTGCTAACCATCTTTTAAACCGTTTTATACACAGGGACTGCTATTCCCTATAATATACATAGGAGCTGCTATTCTCTATAATATACACAGTGGGTGCTATACTCTATAATATACACAGGGGCTGCTATTCTCTATAATATACATAGGGGCTGCTATTCTCTGCAATATACACAGGGGCTGCTATTCTCTACAATATAAACAGGGGCTGCTATTTTCTATAATATACACAGGGACTG
The DNA here is from genome assembly GCF_044704955.1 of Pristiophorus japonicus. Lineage (NCBI taxonomy): Eukaryota > Metazoa > Chordata > Chondrichthyes > Pristiophoridae > Pristiophorus > Pristiophorus japonicus. The sequence goes on from NC_091977.1 coordinate 8,698,810, forward strand.
CTATTCTCTATAATATACACAGGGGGCTGCTATTATCTATAATATACACAGGAACTGCTATTCTCTATAATATACAAAGGGGCTGCTATTCCCTATAATATACACAGGGGCTGCTATTCTCTATAATATACACAGGCGGCACTATTATCTATAATATACACAGGAACTACTATTCTCTATAATATATACAGGAGCTGCTATTCTCTATAATATACACAGGGGCTGCTATTCGCTATAATATGCACAGGGACTGCTATTCTCTATAATATACACAGGAACTGCTATTCTCTATAATATACACAGGGGCTGCTATTCCCCATAATATACACGGGGGCTGCTATTCTCTACAATATAAGCAGGGGCTGCTATTCTCTATAACATACACAGAGGCTGCTATTCCCTATAATATACACAGTGACTGCTATTCTCTATAATATACATATGGGCTGCTATTCTCTATAATATACATAGGGGCTGCTATTCTCTATAATATAAAAAGGGGCTGCTATTCTCTATAATATACACAGGAACTTCTATTCTCTATAATATACACAGGAGCTGCTATTCTCTATAATATACACAGGGACTGCTATTCCCTATAATATACACAGGGACTGCTATTCTCTAAAATATACACAGGAGCTGCTATTATCTATAATATACACAGGGACTGCTATTCCCTATAATATACACAGGCGGCACTATTATCTATAATATACACAGGAACTACTATTCTCTATAATATATACAGGAGCTGCTATTCTCTATAATATACCAAGGGGCTGCTATTCGCTATAATATACACGGGGGCTGCTATTCCCTATAATATACACAGGGACTGCTATTCCCTATAATATACACAGGAGCTGCTATTCTCTAAAATATACACAGGGATTGCTATTCTCTATAATATACACAGGGACTGCTATTCTCCAAAATATACACAGGGACTGCTATTCCCTATAATATACACAGGGGGTGCTATTCTCTATAATATACACAGGGGCGCTATTCTCTATAATATGCACAGCGGCTGCTACTCTCTATAATATACACAGGGGGCGCTATTCTCTATAATATACACAGGGGGCTGCTATTCCCTATAATATACACAGGGGGCACTATTCTCTATAATATACACGGGGGCACTATTCTCTATAATATATACAGGAGATTGTGTTCCCTATAATATACACAGGGGGCACTATTCTCTACAAAATACACAGGGGGCACTATTCTCTATAATATACCCAGGGGCTGCTATTCTCTATAATATACACGGGGCTCTATTCTCTATAATATACAGAGGGGCTGCTATTCTCTATAATATACACAATGGCTGCTATTCTCTATAATATACACAGGGGCTGCTGTTTCCTATAATATACACAGGGACTGGTATTCTCTACAATATAGACAGGGGCTGCTGTTCTCTATAATATACACAGGGGCTGGTATTCTCTATAATATACACAGGGGCTGCTATTTTCTATAATATACACAGGAACTGCTGTTCTCTATAATATAGACAGGGCTGCGATTCTCTATAATATACACAGGGGCTGCTATTCTCTATAATATACACAGGGGCTGCGATTCTCTATAATATACACAGAGGGCTGCTATTCTCTATAATATACACAGGGGCTGCTATTCTCTATAATATACACAGGTGGCACTATTATCTATAATATACCCAGGGGCTACTATTCTCTATAATATACACAGGGGCTGGTATTCTCCATAATATACACAGGGGCTGCTATTCTCCATAATATACACAGGGACTGCTATTCTCTATAATAAACACAGTGGGCGCTATTCTCTATAATATGCACAGCGGCTGCTACTCTCTATAATATACACAGAGGGCGCTATTCTCTATAATATACACAGGGGGCTGCTATTCCCTATAATATACACAGGGGGCATTATTCTCTATAATATACACGGGGGCACGATTCTCTATAATATATACAGGGGATTTTGTACCCTATAATATACACAGGGGGCACTATTCTCTATAAAATACACAGGGGGCACTATTCTCTATAATATACCCAGGGGCTGCTATTCTCTATAATATACACGGGGCACTATTCTCTATAATATACATGGGGGCTGCTATTCTCTATATTATACAGAGGGGCTGCTATTCTCTATAATATACAGAGGGGCTGCTATTCCTTATAATATACACAGTGGTTGCTATTCTCTACAATATACACAGGGGCTGCTGTTTCCTATAATATACAAAGGGACTGCTATTCCCTATAATATACACAGGGGGCACTATTCTCTATAATATACACGGGGGCACGATTCTCTATAATATATACCGGGGATTTTGTACCCTATAATATACACAGGGGGCACTATTCTCTATAAAATACACAGGGGGCACTATTCTCTATAATATACCCAGGGGCTGCTATTCTCTATAATATACACGGGGCACTATTCTCTATAATATACATGGGGGCTGCTATTCCTTATAATATACACAGTGGCTGCTATTCTCTATAATATACACAGGGGCTGCTGTTTCCTATAATATACAAAGGGACTGCTATTCTCTATAATATACACAGGAACTGCTGTTCTCTATAATATACACAGGGGCTGGTATTCTCTATAATATACATAGGGGCTGCTATTCTCTATAATATACACGGGGGCTGCTATTCTCTACAATATAAACAGGGGCTGCTATTCTCTGTAATATACACAGGGGCTGCTATTCCCTATAATATACACAGTGACTGCTATTCTCTATAATATACATAGGGGCTGCTATTCTCTATAATATACATCGGGGCTGCTATTTTCTATAATATAAACAGGGGCTGCTATTCTCTATAATATACACAGGGACTGCTATTCCCTATAATATACATAGGAGCTGCTATTCTCTATAATATACACAGGGATTGCTATTCCCTATAATATACACAGGGACTGCTATTCTCTAAAATATACACAGGGGCTGCTATTATCTATAATATACACAGGGACTGCTATTCCCTATAATATACACAGGGGGCGCTATTCTCTATAATATACACAGGGGCGCTATTCTCTATAATATGCACAGCGGCTGGTACTCTATAATATACACAGGGGGCGCTATTCTCTATAATATACACAGGGGGCTGCTATTCTCTATAATATACACAGGGGGCACTATTCTCTACAATATACACGGGGGCACTATTCTCTATAATATATACAGGGGATTTTGTTCCCTATAATATACACAGGGGTCACTATTCTCTATAAAATACACAGGGGGCACTATTCTCTATAATATGCACGGGGCTCTATTCTCTATAATATACACAGGGACTGCTATTCTCTATATTATACACAGGGACTGCTATTCTCTATAATATACACAGGGGCGCTATTCTCTATAATATGCACAGCGGCTGCTACTCTCTATAATATACACAAGGGGCACTATTCTCTATAATATACCCAGGGGCTGCTATTCTCTATAATATACACGGGACTCTATTCTCTATAATAGACACAGGGACTGCTATTCTCTATATTATACACAGGGACTGCTATTCTCTATAATATACACAGGGGCGCTATTCTCTATAATATGCACAGCGGCTGCTACTCTGTATAATATACACAGGGGGCACTATTCTCTATAATATACCCAGGGGTTGCTATTCTCTATAATATACACGAGGCACTATTCTCTATAATATACAGAGGGGCTGCTATTCTCTATAATATACAGAGGGGCTGCTATTCTCTATAATATACAGAGGGGCTGCTATTCTCTATAATATACACAGTGGCTGCTATTCTCTATAATATACACAGGGGCTGGTATTCTCTATAATATACACAGGGGCTGCTATTTTCTATAATATACACAGGATCTGCTGTTCTCTATAATATACACAGGGGCTGCTATTCTGAATAGTAATAATCCTTCCGAGTGGTCCAGGCATCTGAACCAATCGTCTTTTCTACAATATTGCGTGTGGCTATATGGCTTCATCGTAGCGCTTCTTGGTTTCCATCTGGGACTTACGCACGGGAGTCACGAGCCAACTAGCAAAGCCATATCCTTTATCCCCCAGCATCCAACCGTGACCTTGTGGCTGACTCTTAAACAGGTCAGACACAGTGCTCTCACACAAGATGTGCGCATCATGGATGCCTCCTGCAAAATTTGCATTTAATGCCATGATTATTTGCATGTGGTCGACAACGAGCTGCACATTCAGGGAGCGGAATCCCTTTCGGTTCCGAAACACCTCTGCATCCTGTAAATGTGCCCGCAGGACGAAGTGCGTAGTCTATTGCTCCCTGCACCTTGGGGAAGTTTGCTATTCGCAAGAAACCCAAAGCCCTCTCAGCCTCCCTAGTCATAGGGAAATTTGTAAAGTCCATCCTGCGTGCGTAAAGGGCTTCAGTCACCTGTCGAATGCAGCAATGTGTGGCATGCTGAGAGAGAATGCAAATGTCGCCAGCTGAGGCCTGAAAGGAGCCCGATGCGCAGAAGGAAAGTGCCACAGTAACCTTTACCTCAACGGGCAGGTGTGGTCCTTATGGTGCTGGTAGACTGCAGATCTCCCTTAATTAGCTGGCATATCTCACTGATGACCTCCTTTCGGAAGCGTAGCCTTCTATCACACATGTTAGTTGACAAGTCCAGATATGATCGCTTATCCCTGTAAATGCGTTGGGTGTAATGTCTCCTCCTCCGCAGCAGTCTGCCATCCCTTTGATTGGGCACATAATGTTCTATAATATACCTTCTCCCATCTTCAGTCTGCAGCATGTGATTAGAGACCAATACTAGTTGAGAAATTACAGGCCCCATCACTATAAATCGCTATAAATGCCCTTAATTTGTCCTCGTCAAATACACATCTGATCAGATGATTGGCAAGAGTCAAAAAGGCCCTTAAAATCACTCACAAATTGATTCTATGGCAAGCACTTGAAGCAGCCTTTGCCAACAGATCCTCTCCGTAATGCCGAGTAGCACCAACTTAAGGTCAGGTGACAGCAGCTTTTCTTCAGCGTCTTTTGGGCCAGCGATCATTTGGGCGAATTGTGGGCGAAATGCCGAAAGTAGCGCTCGGCAATAATCTGGGCCATAATCGGGCGCAAGTTTCCATTATACACACTATTCTCGGCCTTGCACGAGGATGATGTCATTTTTTTTTTAAATAGGCCGGGTGATGCAGCACATTCGTGCATGCCAAAAGTTGGGCCGGCGATAAATGGGCGATAATCGGGCGCTAGCTTCCACTTTTCAGCAAATATGGGCGATAGAAACATAGAAACATAGAAAATAGGTGCAGGAATAGGCCATTAGGCCCTTCGAGCCTGCACCGCCATTCAATAAGATCATGGTTGATCATTCCTTCAGTAGCCCTTTCCTGCTTTCTCTCCATACCCCCTGATCCCTTTGGCCGTAAGGGCCATATCGAACTCCCTCTTAAATATATCCAATGAACTGGCATCAACAACTCTCTGCAGTAGGGAATTCCACAGGTTAACAAATTTCTGAGTGAAGAAGATTCTCCTCATCTTAGTCCTAAATGGCCTACCCCTTATCCTAAGACTGTGTCCCCTGGTTCTGGACTTCCCCAACATCGGAACATTCTTCCGGCATCTAACCTGTCCAGTCCCGTCAGAATCTTATACGTTTCTATGAGATCCCCTCTCATCCGTCTAAACTCCAGTGAATAAAGGCCCAGTTGATCCATTCTCTCCTCATATGACAGCCCAGCCATCCCTGGAATCAGTCTGGTGAACCTTCGCTGCACTCCCTCAATAGCAAGAACGTCCTTCCTCAGATTAGGAGACCAAAACTGAACACAATATTCCAGGTGAGGCCTCACTAAGGCCCTGTACAACTGCAATAAGACCTCTCTGCTCCTATACTCAAATCCCCTAGCTATGAAGGCCAACATACCATTTTCTTTCTTCACCGCCTGCTGTACCTGCATGCCAACTTTCAATGACTGATGAACCATGACACCCAGGTCTCGTTGCACCTCCCCTTTTCCTAATCTGCTGCCATTCAGATAATATTCTGCCTTCGTGTTTTTGCCCCCAAAATGGATAACCTCACATTTATCCACATTATACTGCATCTGCCATGCTTTTTCCCATTCACCTAACCTGTCCAAGTCAGCCTGCAGCCTCTTAGAGTCCTCCTCACAGCTCACACCACCACCCAGTTTAGTGTCATCCGCAAACTTGGAGATATTACACTCAATTCCTTCATCCAAATCGTTAATGTATATTGTAAAGAGCTGGGGTTCCAGCACTGAGCCCTGCAGCACTCCACTAGTCACTGCCTGCCATTCTGAAAAGGACCCATTAATCCCGACTCTCTGCTTCCTGACTGCCAACCAGTTCTCTATCCATGTCAGTATATTACCCCCAATACCATGTGCTTTGATTTTGCACACCAATCTCTTGTGCGGGACCTTGTCAAAAGCCTTTTGAAAGTCCAAATACACCACATCTACTGGTTCTCCCATGTCCACTCTGCTAGTTTCATCCTCAAAAAATTCCAGAAGATTTGCCAAGCATGATTTCCCCTTCATAAATCCATGCTGACTTGGACCGATCCTGTCACTGCTTTCCAAATGCGCTGCTATTTCATCCTTAATGATTGATTTCAACATTTTCCCCACTACTGATGTCAGGCTAACAGGTCTATAATTACCGTTTTCTCTCTCCCTCCTTTTTTAAAAAGTGGTGTTACATTAGCTACCCTCCAGTCCATAGGAACTGATCCAGAGTCGATGGACTGTTGGAAAATGATCACCAATGCATCCACTATTTCTAGGGCCACTTCCTGAAGTACTCTGGGATGAAGACTATGAGGCCCTGGGGATTTATCGGCCTTCGATTCCATCAATTTCCCTAGCACAATTTCCCGCCGAATAAGGATATCCTTCAGTTCCTCCTTCTCACTAGACCCTCGGTCCCCTAATACATCCGGAAGGTTATTTGTGTCTTCTTTCGTGAAGACAGAACCAAAGTATTTGTTCAATTGGTCTGCCATTTCTTTGGTCCCCATTATAAATTCACCTGAATCTGACTGCAAGGGACCTACATTTGTCTTCACTAATCTCTTTCTCTTCACATATTTATCGAAGCTTTTGCAGTCAGTTTTTATGTTCCTTGCAAGCTTCCTCTCGTATTCTATTTTCCCCCTCCTAATTAAACCCTTAGTCCTCCTCTGTTGAATTCTAAATTTCTCCCAGTCCTCAGGTTTGTTGCTTTTTCTGGCCAATTTATATGCCTCTTCCTTGGATTTAACACTATCCTTAATTTTCGTTGTTAGCCACGGTTGAACCACCTTCCCCATTTTATTTTTACTCCAGAGAGGGATGTACAATTGCTGAAGTTCATCCATGTGATCTTTAAATGTTTGCCATTGCCTGTCCACCGTCAACCCTTTAAATATCATTTGCCAGTCTATTCTAGCCAATTCACGTCTCATACTGTCGAAGTTACCTTTCCTTAAGTTCAAGACCCTAGTTTCCGAATTAACTGTGTCACTCTCCATCTTAATAAAGAATTCTACCATATTATGGTCACTCTTCCCCAAAGGGCCTCGCACAACACGATTGCTAATTAGTCCTTTCTCATTACACATCACCCAGTCTAGGATGGCCAGCCCTCCAGTTGATTCCTCGACCTATTGGTCCAGAAAACCATCCCTAATACACTCCAGGAAATCCTCCTCCATCGTATTGCTACCAGTTTGGTTAGCCCAATCAATATGTAGATTAAAGTCACCCATGATAACTGCTGTACCTTTATTGCATGCATCCCTTATTTCTTGTTTGATGCTGTCCCCAACCTCACTAGTACTGTTTGGTGGCCTGTACACAACTCCCACTAGCGTTTTCTGCCCTTTGGTATTCCACAGTTCTACCCATACCAATTCCACATCATCCAAGCTAATGTCCTTCCTTACTATTGCATTAATTTCCTCTTTAACCAGCAATGCCACCCCACCTCCTTTTCCTTTCTGTCTATCCCTCCTAAATGTTGAATACCCCTGGATGTTTAGTTCCCAGCCTTGGTCACCCTGGAGCCATGTCTCCGTGATGCCAATTACATCATATCCGTTAACTGCTATCTGCGCAGTTAATTCGTCCACCTTATTCCAAATACTCCTCGCATTGAGGCACTGAGCCTTCAGGCTTGTCTTTCTAACACACTTTGCCTCCTTAGAATTTTGCTGTAATGTGGCCCTTTTTGCCTTAGGTTTCTCTGCCGTCCACTTTTACTTTTCTTCTTTCTATCTTTTGCTTCTGCCCCCATTCTACTTCCCTCTGTCTCCCTGCAGAGGTTTCTATACCCCGTGCCATATTAGTTTAACCCCTCCCCAACAGCACTGGCAAACACTCCCCCTAGGACATTGGTTCCGGTCCTGCCCAGGTGCAGACCGTCTGGTTTGTACTGGTCCCAACTCCCCCAGAACCGGTTCCAATGTCCCAGGAATTTGAATCCCTCCCTTGTGCACCACTGCTCAAGCCATGTATTCATCTGAGCTATCCTGAGATTCCTACTCTGACTAGCACGTGGCACTGGTAGCAATCCTGAGATTACTTCTTTTGAGGTCCTACTTTTTAATTTAGCTCCTAGCTCCCTAAATTCGTCTCGTAGGACCTCATCCCTTTTTTTACCTATATCGTTGGTACCTATATGCACCACGACAACTGGCTATTCACCCTCCCTTTTCAGAATGTCCTGCACCTGCTCCGAGACATCCTTGACCCTTGCACCAGGGAGGCAACATACCATCCTGGCGTCTCGGTTGCGGCCGCAGAAACGCCTATCTATTCCCCTTACAATTGAATCCCTTATCACTATAGCTCTCCCATTCTTTTTCCTGCCCTCCTGTGCAGCAGAGCCACTCACGGTGCCATGAACTTGGCTGCTGCTGCCCTCCCCTGATGAGTCATCCCCCTCAACAGTACTCAAAGCAGTGTATCTGTTTTGCAGGGGGATGACCGCAGGGGACCCCTGCACTACCTTCCTTCCACTGCTCTTCCTGTTGGCCATCATCCTCTATCTGGCTGTGTACCCTTTACCTGCGGTAAGACCAACTCACTAAACGTGCTATTCACGTCATTCTCAACATCGTGGATGCTCCAGAGTTCATCCACCCGCAGCTCCAGTGCCGCAACGTGGTCCATCAGGAGCTGCAGCCGGATACACTTCCCGCACACGTAGTCGTCAGGGACACCGGAAGCATCCCTGACTTCCCACATAGTACAGGAGGAGCATAACACGTGTCCAAGCTCTCCTGCCATGACTTAACTCCTAGATAAACTTAAATTGGCAACAACAATGCTAAAAGGTTACTTACTGATATAGAAAAGAAAAAGAAAAACTACTTACCAATCACCAGCCAATCACTTACCCCCTTGGCTGTGACGTCACCTTTCGATTTCTTTCTACTTCTTTTTTGCCTCCCTGCTGCAGCTGCACCGATTGGGCCTTTATAGGCCTCCCGACACCACGCACTCCCGCCTCTCCGACATTGGAACCGGTTCTGGGGGAGGTGGGACCAGTACAAACCGGACGGTCTGCACCTGGGCAGGTCCGGAACCAATGTCCTAGGGGGAGTGTTTGCTAGTGCTGTTGGGGAGGAGTTAAACTAATATTGCAGGGGGATGGGAACCTATGCAGGGAGACAGAGGGAGACAAAAATGAGGCAAAAGCAAAAGACAGAAAGGAGATGAGGAAAAGTGGAGGGCAGAGAAACCCAAGGCAAAGAACAAAAAGGGTCACTGTACAGCAAAATTCTAGAAGGACAAAGGGTGTTAAAAAAGCAAGCCTGAAGTCTTAATGCAAGGAGTATCCGCAATAAGGTGGATGAATTAACTGTGCAAATAGATGTTAACAAATATGATGTGATTGGGATTACGGAGACGTGGCTCCAGGATGATCAGGGCTGGGAACTCAACATCCAGGGGTATTCAACATTCAGGAAGGATAGAATAAAAGGAAAAGGAGGTGGGGTAGCATTGCTGGTTAAAGAGGAGATTAATGCAATAGTTAGGAAAGACATTAGCTTGGATGATGTGGAATCTATATGGGTAGAACTGCAGAACACTAAAGGGCAAAAATCGTTAGTGGGAGTTGTGTACAGACCTCCAAACAGTAGTAGTGATGTTGGGGAGGGCATCAAACAGGAAATTAGGAGTGCATGCAATAAAGGTGCAGCAGTTATAATGGGTGACTTTAATATGCACATAGATTGGGCTAGCCAAACTGGAAGCAATACGGTGGAGGAGGATTTCCTGGAGTGCATAAGGGATGGTTTTCTAGACCAATATGTCGAGGAACCAACTAGGGGGGAGGCCATCTTAGACTGGGTGTTGTGTAATGAGAGAGGATTAATTAGCAATCTCATTGTGCGAGGCCCCTTGGGGAAGAGTGACCATAATATGGTGGAATTCTGCATTAGGATGGAGAATGAAACAGTTAATTCAGAGACCATGGTCCAGAACTTAAAGAAGGGTAACTTTGAAGGTATGAGGCATGAATTGGCTAAGATAGATTGGCTAATGATACTTAAGGGGTTGACTGTGGATGGGCAATGGCAGACATTTAGAGACCGCATGGATGAATTACAACAATTGTACATTCCTGTCTGGCGTAAAAATAAAAAAGGGAAGGTGGCTCAACCGTGGCTATCTAGGGAAATCAGGGATAGTATTAAAGCCAAGGAAATGGCATACAAATTGGCCAGAAATAGCAGCGAACCTGGGGACTGGGAGAAATTTAGAACTCAGCAGAGGAGGACAAAGGGTTTGATTAGGGCAGGGAAAATGGAGTACGAGAAGAAGCTTGCAGGGAACATTAAGGCGGATTGCAAAAGTTTCTATAGGTATGTAAAGAGAAAAAGGTTAGTAAAGACAAACGTAGGTCCCCTGCAGTCAGAATCAGGGGAAGTCATAACGGGGAACAAAGAAATGGCAGACCAATTGAACAAGTACTTTGGTTCAGTATTCACTAAGGAGGACACAAACAACCTTCCGGATATAAAAGTGGTCAGAGGGTCTATTAAGGAGGAGGAACTGAGGGAAATCTTTATTAGTCGGGAAATTGTGTTGGGGAAATTGATGGGATTGAAGGCCGATAAATCCCCAGGGCCTGATGGACTGCATCCCAGAGTACTTAAGGAGGTGGCCTTGGAAATAGCGGATGCATTGACAGTCATTTTCCAACATTCCATTGACTCTGGATCAGTTCCTATCGAGTGGAGGGTAGCCAATGTAACCCCACTTTTTAAAAAAGGAGGGAGAGAGAAAGCAGGGAATTATAGACCGGTCAGCCTGACCTCAGTAGTGGGTAAAATGATGGAATCAATTATTAAGGATGTCATAGCAGCGCATTTGGAAAATGGTGACATGATAGGTCCAAGTCAGCATGGATTTGTGAAAGGGAGATCATGCTTGACAAATCTTCTGGAATTTTTTGAGGATGTTTCCAATAAAGTGGACAAAGGAGTACCAGTTGATGTGGTATATTTGGACTTTCAGAAGGCTTTCGACAAGGTCCCACACAGGAGATTAATGTGCAAAGTTAAAGCACATGGGATTGGGGGTAGTGTGCTGACGTGGATTGAGAACTGGTTGTCAGACAGGAAGCAAAGAGTAGGAGTAAATGGGTACTTTTCGGAATGGCAGGCAGTGACTAGTGGGGTACCGCAGGGTTCTGTGCTGGGGCTCCAGCTGTTTACATTGTACATTAATGATTTAGACGAGGGGATTAAATGTAGTATCTCCAAATTTGCGGATGACACTAAGTTGGGTGGCAGTGTGAGCTGCGAGGAGGATGCTATGAGGCTACAGAGTGACTTGGATAGGTTAGGTGAGTGGGCAAATGCGTGGCAGATGAAGTATAATGTGGATAAATGTGAGGTTATCCACTTTGGTGGTAAAAACAGAGAGACAGACTATTATCTGAATGGTGACAGATTAGGAAAAGGGAAGGTGCAACGAGACCTGGGTGTCATGGTACATCAGTCATTGAAGGTTGGCATGCAGGTACAGCAGGCGGTTAAGAAAGCAAATGGCATGTTGGCCTTCATAGCGAGGGGATTTGAGTACAGGGGCAGGGAGGTGTTGCTACAGTTGTACAGGGCCTTGGTGAGGCCACACCTGGAGTATTGTGTACAGTTTTGGTCTCCTAACTTGAGGAAGGACATTCTTGCTATTGAGGGAGTGCAGCGAAGATTCACCAGACTGATTCCCGGGATGGTGGGACTGACCTATCAAGAAAGACTGGATCAACTGGGCTTGTATTCACTGGAGATCAGAAGAGTGAGAGGGGACCTCATAGAAACGTTTAAAATTCTGACGGGTTTGGACAGGTTGGATGCAGGAAGAATGTTCCCAATGTTGGGGAAGTCCAGAACCAGGGGTCACAGTCTAAGGATAAGGGGTAAGCCATTTAGGACCGAGATGAGGAGAAACTTCTTCACCCAGAGAGTGGTGAACCTGTGGAATTCTCTACCACAGGAAGTAGTTGAGTCCAATTCACTAAATATATTCAAAAGGGAGTTAGATGAAGTCCTTACTACTCGGGGATCAAGGGGTATGGCGTGAAAGCAGGAAGTGGGTACTGAAGTTTCATGTTCAGCCATGAACTCATTGAATGGCGGTGCAGGCTAGAAGGGCTGAATGGCCTGCTCCTGCACCTATTTTCTATGTTTCTATGTTTCTATGCTGGGCCTTTATAGGCCTCTTCACTGACCTCCCGCCTCTCCGGCACTGCTGGGCCTTTATAGGCCTCTCCTCCGATCTTCCGCCTCTCCGACACTGCTGGGCCTTTATAGGCCGCTCCGACGTCCCCGGACTCCCTGCTGCTCGCACTCCTAGCACAAATGAAGGTGGTTGTGGTTGTTGGAGGTCATTCATCACAGCCCCAGGTCATCGCTGCAGGAGTTCCACAGGGCAGTGTTCTAGACCCAACCCAGCCGCTGTGCATAACAATATAAGAAATAGGAGCAGGAGTAGGCCATACAGCCCCTCGAGGCTGCTCCGCCATTCAATAAGATCATGGCTGATCATCAATCTCAACTTCACCTTCCCGCCCAATCTTCACATCCCTTGATTGCATTAGACTCCAAAAATTTATCTATCTCAGCCTTGAACATATTCAGAGACTCAGCATCCACAGCCTTCTGGGGCACAGAATTCCAAAGATTCACAACCCTCTGAGTGAAGACAAATGTAGGTCCCTTGCAGTCGGATTCAGGTGAATTCATAATGGGGAACAAAGAAATGGCAGACCAATTGAACAAATATTTTGGTTCTGTCTTCACGAAGGAAGACACAAATAACCTTTCGAATGTACTAAGGGACAGTGGGTCTAGTGAGAAGGAGGAACTGAAGGATATCCTTATTAGGCGGGAAATTGTGTTAGGGAAATTGATGGGATTGAAGGCCGATAAATCCCCAGGGCCTGATAGTCTGCATCCCAGAGTACTTAAGGAAGTGGCCCTAAAAAACACCACTTTTTAAAAAAGGAGGGAGAGAGTAAACGGGAAATTATAGACCAGTTAGCCTGACATCTGTAGTGGCGAAAATGTTGGAATCAGTCATTAAAGCGCATTTGGAAAGCAGTGACAGGATCAGTCCAAGTCAGCATGGATTTATGAAAAGGAAATCATGCTTGACGAATCTTCTGGAATTTTTTGAGGATGTAACTAGCAGAGTGAACAAGGGAGAACCAGTGGATGTGGTGTATTTGGACTTTCAAAAGGCGTTTGATAAGGTCCCGCACATGAGATTGGTGTGCAAAATCAAAGCACATGGCATTGGGGGTAATGTACTGACGTGGATAGAGAACTGGTTGGCAGACAGGAAGCAGAGAGTCGGGATAAACGGGTCCTTTTCAGAATGGTAGGCTGTGACTAGTGGAGTGCCGCAGGGCTCAGTGCTGGAACCCCAGCTCTTTACAATATACATCAATGATTTGGATGAAGGAATTGAGTGTAATATCTCCAAGTTTGCAGCTGACACTAAACTGGGTGGTGGTGTGAGCTGTGAGGAGGACGCTAAGAGGCTGCAGGGTGACTTGGACAGGTTAGGCGAGTAGGCAAATGCTTGGCAGATGCAGTATAATGTGGATAAATGTGAGGTTATCCATTTTGGGGGCAAAACACGAAGGCAGAATATTATCTGAATGGCAGCAGATTAGGAAAGGGGAGTTGCAATGAGACCTGGGTGTCATGGTTCATCAGTCATTGAAAGTTGGCATGCAGGTACAGCTGGCGGTGAAGAAGGCAAATGGTATGTTGGCCTTCATAGCTAGGGGATTTGAGTATAGGAGCAGGGAGGACTTACTGCAGTTGCACAGGACCTTGATGAGGCCTCACCTGGAATATTGTGTTCAGTTTTGGTCTCTCAATCTCAGGAAGGACGTTCTTGCTTTTGAGGGAGTGCAGCAAAGGTTCACCAGACTGATTCCAGGGATGGTTTGACTGATGTATGAGGAGAGACTGGATTACCTGGGCCTTTATTCCTTTATTCACTAGAGTTTAGAAGGATGAGAGGGGATTTCATAGAAATGCATAAGATTCTGATGGGACGGGACAGGTTAGATGCGGGAAGAATGTTCCCGATGTTGGGGAAGTCCAGAACCAGGGGACATAGTCTTAGGATAAGGGGTAGGCCATTCAGGACGGAGATGAGGAGAAACTTCTTCACTCAGAGAGTTGTTAACCTGTGGAATTCCCTGCCGCAGAGAGTTGTTGATGCCAGTTCATTGGATATATTCAAGAGGGAGTTAGATATGGCCCTTACGGCTAAAGGGATCAAGGGATATGGAGAGAAAGCAGGAAAGGGGTACTGAGGGAATGATCAGCCATGAACTTATTGAATGGCGGTGCAGGCTCGAAGGGCCAAATGGCCTACTCCTGCATCTATTTTCTATGTTTCTATGTTTCTATGAAGGAATTCCTCCTCATCTCAGTCTTAAATGGCTTACTCTTTATCCGCAAACTGTGCCCCTGAGTTCTCGACTCTCCAGTCAGGGGAAACATCCTCCCTGCATCCACCCTGTCAATCCCCTTCAGAATCCTGTCTGTTTCAATGAGATCATCTCTCATTCTTCTAAACACCAGAGAGTTTAGGCCCATTCTACACAATCTCTCATCATAAGACAGCCCTCTCATCCCAGGAATCAGTCTAGTTAACCTTTGCTGCTCCGCCTCCAAGGCAAGTATTTCCATCCTTAGATAAGGAGACGAAAACTGATGCGTTCATACTAAAGGATGAAACTGAGTACTATGTACAATGAGCAAGTATGACCTTAGCTCCTTTAATAAGACTCCAGAGTGCAGGTACCTCGTGGGTGGCCTGCTTATATACAGTGCTCCCAAAGAATGCTGGGATCCCTTGGGACTCCAACAGGTGGGCCCTCTGGTGGTAGTGTAATACAGGTTGCAAGGGGTTAAATACATAACAAAAACTGTGCGCAGTACTCCAGGTGTGGTCTCACCAAGTCCCTGTACAATTGTAGCAAGACTTCCTCAGTCTTATACTCCAATCCTCTTGCAATAAAGGACAACATGCCATTTGCCTTCCTTATTGCT
This sequence comes from Pristiophorus japonicus, assembly GCF_044704955.1. Lineage (NCBI taxonomy): Eukaryota > Metazoa > Chordata > Chondrichthyes > Pristiophoridae > Pristiophorus > Pristiophorus japonicus. Next base: position 8,714,432 of record NC_091977.1, read on the forward strand.
TGCTGTACCTGCATACGTAAATAAAGGAGACTATAAAGGTACGAAGGCAGAGTTGGCTAAAGTGGATTGGGGAAAACAAATTAAAGTGTGGGACATAAGAAGATAAGAAATAGGAGCAGGACGAGGCCATACGGCCCCTTGAGCCTGCTCCACCATTTAATACGATCATGGCTGATCTAATCATGGACTCAGGTCCACTTCCCCACCCGCTCCCCATAACCCCTTATCCCCTTATCGTTTAAGAAACTGTCTATTTCTATCTTAAATTTATTCAATGTCCCAACTTCCACAGCTCTCTCAGGCAGCGAATTCCACAGATTTACAACCCTCTGATAGAAGAAATTTCTCCTCATCTCAGTTTTAAATGGGCGGCCCCTTATTCTAAGATTATGCCCTCTAGTTCTAGTCTCTCCCATCAGTGGAAACATCCTCTCTGCATCCACCTTGTCAAGCCCCCTCATAATCTTATATGTTTCGATAAGATCACCTCTCATTCTTCTGAATTCCAATGAGTAGAGGCCCAACCTACTCAACCTTTCCTCATAAGTCAACCCCCTCATCTCCGGAATCAACTGGTGAACCTTCTCTGAACTGCCTCAAAGCAAGTATATCCTTTCGTAAATATGGAAACCAAAACTGCATGCAGTATTCCAGGTGTGGCCTCACCAATACCTTATATAGCTGTAGCAAGACATCCCTGCTTTTATACTCCATCCTCTTTGCAATAAAGGCCAAGATACCATTGGCCTTCCTGATCATTTGCTGTACCTGCATACTAACCTTTTGTGTTTCATGCACAAGTACCCCCAGGTCCCGCTGTACTGCGGCACTTTGCAATCTTTCTCCATTTAAATAATAACTTGCTTTTTGATTTTTTCTGCCAAAGTGCATGACCTCACACTTTCCAACATTATACTCCATCTGCCAAATTTTTGCCCATTAACTTAGCCAGTTGATGAGTAGTGGCAGACATTTAAGGCGATATTTCAACAAAAATATATTCCAATGAGAAGGAAGGACTAAGAGAAGGGATAACCATCCGTGGCTAACTAAGGAAATAAGGGATGGTATCAAATTGAAAACAAGGGCATATAAAATGGCCAAGACTAGTGGGAGGCCAGAGGATTGGGAAACTTTTAAAAGCCAGCAAAGTACAACTAAAAATATAATAAAGAGAGGGAAGCTAGATTATGAAAGCAAACTAGCACAAAATATAAAAACAGATAATAAGAATTTCTACAGCTACATAAAAAGGAAAAGAGTGACAAAAGTAAATGTTGGTCCCTTAGAGGATGAGACTGGGGAATTAATGATGGAGAACAGGTAAATGGTAGAGACTTTGAACAAATATTTTCTATCGGTCTTCACAGTAGAAGACACTAAAAACATCCCAATAGTGGATAATCAAGGGGCTATGGGGAGGGAGGAACTTAATACAATCACTATCACTAAAGAAGTAGAACTCAGTAAAATAATGGGACTAAAGGTGGACCTGTTAGCTTGTAACCTTGGGTTTTAAAAGAAGTGGCTGCAGAGATAGTGGATGCATTGTTGTAATCTACCAAAATTCCCTGGATTCTGGGAAGGTCACAGCGGGTTGGAAAATCACAAATGTAACGCCCCTATTTAAAAAAAGGAGGCAGACAGAAAGTAGGAAACTATAGACCAGTTAGCCTAACATCTGTCGTTGGGAAAATGCTGGAGTCCATTATTAAGGAAGCAGTAGCAGGACATTTGGAAAAGTATAATACAGTCAAGCATGGTTTTATGAAAGGAAAATCATGTTTGACAAATTTGCTGGAGTTCTTTGAGGATGTAACAAGCAGGGTGGATAAGGGGGAACCAGTGGATGTGGATTTCCAGAAGGCATTCGATAAGTTGCCACATAAAAGGTTACTGCACAAGATAAAAGTTCACGGGGTTGGGGGTAATATATTAGCATGGATAGAGGATTGGTTAAATAACAGAAAACAGAGAGTTGGGATAAATGGGTCATTTTCCGGTGGGCAAACAGTAACTAGTGGGGTGCTGCAGGGATCAGTGCTGGGGCCTCAACTATTTACAATCTATAGTAATGACTTGGATGAAGGGACTGAGTATAATGTAGCCAAGTTTGCTGATGATACAAAGATGGGTGGGAAAGCAAATTGTGAGGAGGACACAAAAGTTTGCAAAGGGATATAGACAGGCTAAGTGAGTGGGCAAAAAATTGGCAGATGGAGCATAATGTGGGAAAATGTGAGGTTATCCATTTTAGCAGAAAAAATAGAAAAGCAAATCATAATTTAAACGGGTAAAAATTGTAAAGTGCTGCAGTAGAGAGGGACCTGAGGGTCCTTGTGCATGAAACACTGAAAGTTATTATGCAGGTACAGCAAGTAACCAGGAGGCAAATGGAATGTTGGCCTTTCTTGCAAGGGGGATAGAGTATAAAAGCAGAGAAGTCCTGCTAAAATTGTACAGGGTATTGGTGAGACCACACCTGGAGTACTGCATGCAGTTTTGGTCTCCGTATTTAAGGAAGGATATACTTGCATTGGAGGCAGTTCAGAGAAGGTTCACAAGGTTGATTCCGGAGATGAGGGGGTTGACTTATGAAAATAGATTGAGTAGGTTGGGCCTATACACATTGGAGTTCAGAAGAATGAGAGGTGATCTTATCGAAACATAAAAGATAATGAGGGGGCTCAACAAGGTGGATGCAGAGAAGATATTTCCACTCATAGGGGAAACTAAAACTAGGGGGTATAGTTGTTCTGCAAATATTCCATTGACTCTGGATCAGTTCCCAACATTCCATTGACTCTGGATAAGTTCCTATCGAGTGGAGGGTAGCCAATGTAACCCCACTTTTTAAAAAAGGAGGGAGAGAGAAAACAGGGAATTATAGACCGGTCAGCCTGACCTCAGTAGTGGGTAAAATGATGGAATCAATTATTAAGGATGTCATAGCAGCGCATTTAGAAAATGGTGACATGATAGGTCCAAGTCAGCATGGATTTGTGAAAGGGAAATCATGCTTGACAAATCTTCTGGAATTTTTTGAGAATGTTTCCAGTAGAGTGGACAAGGGAGAACCAGTTGATGTGGTATATTTGGACTTTCAGAAGGCTTTCAACAAGGTCCCACACAAGAGATTAATGTGCAAAGTTAAAGCATATGGGATTGGGGGTTGTGTGTTGACATGGATTGAGAACTGGTTGTCAGACAGGAAGCAAAGAGTAGGAGTAAATGGGTACTTTTCAGAATGGCAGGCAGTGACTAGTGGGGTACCGCAAGGTTCTGTGCTGGGGCCCCAGCTGTTTACATTGTACATTAATGATTTAGACGAGGGGATTAAATGAAGTATCTCCAAATTTGCGGATGACACTAAGTTGGGTGGCAGTGTGAGCTGCGAGGAGGATGCTATGAGGCTGCAGAGGGATTTGGATAGGTTAGGTGAGTGGGCAAATGCATGGCAGATGAAGTATAATGTGGATAAATGTGAGGTTATCCACTTTGGTGGTAAAAACAGAGAGACAGACTATTATCTGAATAGTGACAGATTAGGAAAAGGGGAGGTGCAACGAGACCTGGGTGTCATGGTACATCAGTCATTGAAGGTTGGCATGCAGGTACAGCAGGCGGTTAAGAAAGCAAATGGCATGTTGGCCTTTATAGCGAGGGGATTTGAGTACAGAGACAGGGAGGTGTTGCTACAGTTGTACAGGGCCTTGGTGAGGCCACACCTGGAGTATTGTGTACAGTTTTGGTCTCCTAACTTGAGGAAGGACATTCTTGCTATTGAGGGAGTGCAGCGAAGGTTCACCAGACTGATTCCTGGGATGGCGGGACTGACCTATCAAGAAAGACTGGATCAACTGGGCTTGTATTCACTGGAGTTCAGAAGAATGAGAGGGGACCTCATAGAAACGTTTAAAATTCTGATGGGTTCAGACAGGTTAGATGCAGGAAGAATGTTCCCAATGTTGGGGAAGTCCAGAACCAGGGGTCACAGTCTAAGGATAAGGGGTAAGCCATTTAGGACCGAGATGAGGAGAAACTTCTTCACCCAGAGAGTGGTGAACCTGTGGAATTCTCTACCACAGAAAGTTGTTGAGGCCAATTCACTAAATATATTCAAAAAGGAGTTAGATGTAGTCCTTACTACTAAGGGGATCAAGGGGTATGGCGAGAAAGCAGGAATGGGGTACTGAAGTTGCATGTTCAGCCATGGACTCATTGAATGGCGGTGCAGGCTAGAAGGGCCGAATGGCCTACTCCTGCACCTATTTTCTATGTTTCTATGTTTCTGTTTCCTCACAGCTCACACCGCCACCCAGTTTAGTGTCATCCACAAACTTTATTTATTGGGGACTTGGTCTGGAGGGTGTTGCATGGAGCAGTCCCGTGCAATCGGTTTTTAAGTCGGATCACGGACTTCCAGGCCGCCTGGAATTTTTGCGGTCTGGAGGAGTCCATGTTCCACATCTATGTTGAATGTGTGAGGTTGCAGCCCCTCTCCCAATATTTGAAGGGGCTGCTCCTCAAATTCTGGCTGCACTTCAATCCCACGCTCTTGATCTTTGGTCACCCTGTGCGGAGGGGAGTGGGCAGGTCAGAAGGCCTCCTCGTAGAGTGCTCCTGGGCCTGGCCAATGTGGCCATCAGCCGGTCCAGGCAGCGGGCAGTCGAGGGGGTCGTTCAGCCCAACTGCCTGCCTCTCTTCCGCGGTTACATCCGAGCCAAGGTGTCCCTGGAGATGGAGCACGCGGTGTCCACCGGTACGCTCGCAGCCTTCCGCGAGAGGTGGGCACCGGAGGGACTGGAGTGCATTGTCACCCCCGGCAACCAAATTTTAATTTGATCCTAAATGTCTAAAGTTTAATTTGTTTAAGTTTGTCGGTTTTAGTGCCCCCCCTTTTAATCAGGGGGAACTTGATTTATTGTTTCACAAAAATAGTTGTAGAGCTATTGAGTTGGGAGTGGCTTAGCCAGTCACATGATGTTCACAAGACTCAATAAAACCCCAGCCATTTGGGTTGAGCCTGGCGCATGAACTGGAAATGTGTCGTGTGATTGTCAAACCTTTGCTAATAAAAAATTAGCTCTTAATAGCAATATGTTGCTATGAATTCTTAAGCAAAGAACCCATGAAGCAAATAATTACAGATACATTACAATCGTTCCCTTCAACTAGGTTATTAATATAGATTGTGAGTAGCTGAGGCCCCAGCACTGAGCCTTGCGGCACCCCACTAGGTACAGCCTGCTAACCTGAAAAAGACCCGATTATCCCTACTCTCTGTTTTCTGTCCGTTAGCCAATCCTCTATCCATGCTAATATATTACCACCAATCCCATGAGCCCTTATCTTGTGTACTAACCTTTGATGTGGCATCTTGTCAAATGCCCTTTGGAAATCCAAATATGCTACATCCACTGGTTCCCCTTTATCTAACGTGCATGTTGACTCTGCCTAATCATCTTATGATTTTCTAAGTGCTCTGATACCACTTCCTTAACAATGGATTCAAGCATTTTCCCAACAGGCTAACTGACCTGTAGTTCCCTGTTTTCTCTCTCCCTCCTTTCTTGAATAGCGGGGTTACATTGGGTACCAATCCACTGGGACCATTCTAGAATCTCGGGAATTGTGGAGGATCAAACCCAATGCATCCAGTATCTCTGCAGCCACCTCTTTTAGAACCCTAAGATGCAGGTTGTCGGGTCCAGGGGATTTGTCAGCTTTTAGTCCCATTAGCTTCTCTAATACTTTTTCTCGATTTATTTTAATTACATTAAGCTTCTCGCCTTCATTAGACCCTTGGTTCCCAACCATTATAAGTTAGCTTTTTGCATCTTCGACTGTAAAGACAGATAAAAAATATTTGTTTAACGTTTCTGCCATTTCCTTATGCTCCATAATAATTTCTCCTGTCGCAGCCTCGAAGGGACCAATGTTTACTTTTGCTACTCTCTTCCTTTTTACACACTTGTAGAAGCTCTTAAAATAATTATAGAGAATAGCAGCCTCTGGGTATATTATAGAGAATAGCAGCCTCTGGGTATATTATAGGGAATAGCAGCCCCTGTGTATATTATAGAGAATAGCAGTCCCTGTGTATATTGTTGGGAATAGCAGCCCCCGTGTATAGTATAGAGAATAGCACCCTGTGTATATTATAGAGAATACCAGTCACTGTGTACATTATAGAGAATAGCAGCCCCTGTGTATATTATAGAGAATATCAGTCACTGTGTACATTATAGAGAATAGCAGCCCCTGTGTATATTATAGAGAATAGCAGCCCCTGTGTATATTATGGACAATAGCAGCCCTTGTGTATATTATAGAGAATAGCAGCCCCTGTGTATATTATAGGGAATAGTAGCCCCTATGTATATTATAGAGAATAGCACCCCCGTGTATATTATAGAGAATAGCAGCCCGTGTGTATATAATGGAGAATAGCAACCCCTGTGTATATTATAGAGAATAGCAGCCCCTGTGTATATTATAGAGAATAGTAGCCCCTGTGTATATAATGGAGAATAACAGCCCCTGTGTATATTATAGAGAATAGCAGTCCCTGTGTATATTATAGAGAATAGCAGCCCCTGTGTATATTATAGAGAATAGCAGTCACCGTGTATATTATGGAGAATAGCAGTCCTTGTGTATATAATGGAGAATAGCAGCCCGTGTTTATTATAGAGAATAGCGCCCCTGTGTATATTATAGAGAATAGCAGCCTCTGTGTATATAATGGAGAATAGCAGCCCCTATGTATATTATAGAGAATAGCAGCCTCTGTGCATATTATGGAGAATAGCAGCTCTGTTGCTTGGTGATATCTCAGTATATTTTATTCCTGCCGTACTGACGGTGCATATACACACTGGCCTGTTGTAACCGCAGTTTATGTTTCACATGATCTCACAGGAAGTGGATTACTGCACTATGGGGAACTGTTCATGCTCAGCGTAAGCTTCACTGCTTCAGCTTTCTTTGTACATCCCCATCAGCATTTGGCCCCCTGAACTATTCCTGGTCTTGAGTTGCCAAGTTATCGGGCAAGGTCCCATACTGTAGCACACCACGAAGAGGGAGAGTGGGAGCACGATAAGGAGAACCAAGAAGTACTTGCTGGCCTGTCGTTCTGGGCAGAGCCTTGCCTATTGTTGTCTCCAGGACCAGCTTTGAATGCCTGAAGTTGTCGGAGAAGAATATTCCAGATCGGGCCTTCTGTACCGTGATCCATTCTAGAACATAAGAAATAGGAGCAGGAGTAGGCCATGCGGCCCCTCGAGCCTGCTCCGCCATTTAATACGATCATTGCTGATCCGATCATGGACTCAGCTCCACTTCCCCGCCCGCTCCCTATAACCCCTTATTCCCTTATCCGTTAGCAAACTGTCTATCTCTGTCTTAAATTTAGTCAATGACTCAGCTTCCACAGCTCTCTGAGGCAGCGAATTCCAAAGATTTACAACCCTCTGAGAGAAGAAATTCCTTCTCATCTCAGTTTTAAATGGGCGGCCCCTTATTCTAAGATCATGCCCTCTAGTTCTAGCCTCCCCGATCAGTGGAAACATCCTCTCTGCATCCATCTTGTCAAACCCCCTCATAATCTTATATATTTCAATAGGATCACCTCTCCTTCTCCAATGAGTAGAGGCTCAACCTACTCAACCTTTCCTCATAAATCAACTCCGTCCTCTCCGGTATATTACATGTTATCCAAAACACCGCTACCCGTATCCTAACCAGGAATGGTGCCACGGGACTGGAGGACTATTAATGTTGTATCTTTGCTTAAAGAGGGAAAAAGGGATAGACCGAGTAATTACAGGTCAGTCAGCCTAACCTCGGTAGTGGGAAAATTATTGGAAAAAGTCCTGAGGGACAGAATAAATCTTCATTTAGAAAGACAAGGATTATTCAGCGACAGTCAGCATGGATTTGTTAAAGGAAGGTCGTGTCTGACTAACTTGATTGAATTTTTCGAGGCGGTAACCAGGAGGGTCGATGAGGGCAGTGCGTATGATGTAGTGTATATGAATTTTAGCAAGGCCTTTGATAAGGTCCCACATGGCAGACTGGTCATGAAAGTAATAGCCCATTACTTTCCAGGGCAAAGTGGAAAGAGGGATCCAAAATTGACTCAGACGCAGGAAGCAAAGGTTAATGGTTGATGGATGTTTTTGTGATGGGAAGGCTGTATCCAGTGGGGTTCCGCAGGGCTCAGTGCTGGGTTCCTTGCTTTTTGTGGTTTATATCAATGACTTGGACTTGAATGTTGGGGGATGGTTAAGAAGTTTGTGATGATACTAAAATCGGCTGTGTGGTTGATAATGGATTGCAGGAAGATATCAATGTACTGATCAGATGGGCAGAACAGTGGCAAATGGAATTCAATCCGGACAAGTGTGAGGTAATTCATTTGGGGAGATCTAACAAGGCAAGAGAATACACATTAAATGGTCGGACACTGAAAAGTACAGAGGAACAAAGGGACCTGGGAGTGCAGGTCCACAGATCCCTGAAGGTAGCAGATCAGGTAGATAAGCTGGTTAAGAAGGCATATGGAATACTTGTCTTTATTAGCCAAGGCATAGAATACAAGAGCAAGGAGGTTATGCCTGAACTGTATAAAACACTGGTTAGGCCGCAGCTGGAGTACTGCGTGCAATTCTGGTCAATGCATTACAGGAAAAATGGGATTGCACTGGAAAGGATGCAGAGGAGATTTACAAGGATGTTGCCTGGACTGGAGAATTTTAGCTATGAGGAAAGATTGGAGATGCTGGGTCTGTTTTCTTTGGAACAGAGGAGGCTAAGGGGAGACCTGATTGAGGTGTATAAAATTATGAGAAGCCTGGATAAAGTGGATAGGAAGGACCTGTTTCCCTTGGCAGAGGGGTCAACAAACAGGGGGCATGGATTTAAAGTAATTGAAGGGGAGGTTTAGAGGAGATATGAGGGAAAATTTCATCACCCAGAGGGTAATGGGGGTCTGGAACTCACTGCCTGAAAGGGTGGTAGAGGCAGAAACCCTCACCACATTTAAAAAGTACTTGGATGTGCACTTGAAGTGCCGTAACCTACAGGGCTATGGACCAAGAGCTAGAAAGTGGGATTAGGCTGGATAGCTCTTGGTCGGCTGGTGCGGACACGATGGGCCGAAATGGCCTCCTTCACTGCTGTAAACTTCTATTACCCTAAGTCTCACTCACCCATCACCCCATGTGCTCACTGATCTGCATTGGCTCCCGATCCAACAATGCCTCGATGTTAAAATTCTCATCCTTGTTTTCAAATTCCTCCATGGGCTCGCCCCTCCCTATCCCCGTTACCACCATCCAAACATGTGCCGAGGTTACAAGGCAAAGACAGGTTATTCAGAGCCACAATGTGCTCACTGATGGTCTCACTGTGTTTTTGGTTTCCGGTACCAAACGTACAGCTCTCTGCTATTTCTAATGGCTTTGGGTTGAAATGGCCCCCGAGTTTTTCGACAATGTCTTCAAATGACGCATCCTTCGCTTTTCCTGGCGCGAGTAGGTTTGTCAATGTTCCGGAGACATCTGGCCCGATCTCCCTTAGAAATATTGTTTCTTCCATTCCCAAATTACTTTATTTTGAGCTTGAAGCAGTAGCAGGACATTTGGAAAAGCAAAATTCGGTCAGGCAGAGTCAGCATGGATTTATGAAGGGGAATTCATGTTTGACAAATTTGCTGGAGTTCTTTGAGGATGTAACGAACAGGGTGGATAAAGGGGAACCAGTGGATGTGGTGTATTTGGACTTCCAGAAGGTATTTGACAAGGTGCCACATAAAAGGATACTGATCAAGATAAAAGTTCACAGGGTTGGGGGTAATATATTAGCATGGATAGAGGATTGGCTAACGAACAGAAAACAGAGAGTCGGGATAAATGGTTCATTCTCGGGTTGGCAATCAGTAACTAGAGGAGTGCCACAGGGATCAGTGCTGGGACCCCAACTATTTACAATCTATATTAATGACTTGGAAGAAGGGATCGAGTATAACATAGCCAAGTTTACTGATGATACAAAGATGGAAGGAAAAGCAATGTGTGAGGAGAACACAAAAAATCTGTAAAAGGACATAGACAGGCTAGGTGAGTGGGCAAAAATTTGGCAGATGCAGTATAATGTTGGAAAGTGTGAGGTCATGCACTTTGGCAGAAAAAAAATCAAAGAGCAAGTTATTATTTAAGTGGAGAAAGATTGCAAAATGCTGCAGTACAGCGGGATCTGGGGGTACTTGTGCATGAAACACAAAAGGTTAGTATTCAGGTACAGCAAGTGATCAGGAAGGCCAATGGAATCTTAGCCTTTATTGCAAAGGGAATGGAGTATAAAAGCAGGGATGTCTTGCTACAGCTATATAAGGTATTGGTGAGGCCACACCTGGAATTCTGCGTGCAGATTTGGTTTCCATATTTACGAAAGGATATACTTGTTTTGGAGGCAATTCAGAGAAGGGTCACTAGGTTGATTCCGGAGATGAGGGGGTTGACTTATGAGGAAAGGTTAAGTAGGTTGGGCTTCCACTCATTGGAATTCAGAAGAATGAGAGGTGATCTTATCGAAACATATAAGATTATGACGGGGCTTGACAAGGTGGATGCAGAGAGAATGTTTTCACTGATGGGGGGAGACTAGAACTAAGGGGCATAGAATAAGGGGCCGCCCATTTAAAACTGAGATGAGGAGAAATTTCTTTTCTCAGAGGGTTGTAAATCTGTAGAATTTGCTGCCTCAGAGAGCTGTGGAAGATGGGACATTGAATAAATGAATATGATATGATTGGCATCACGGAGACATGGCTCCAGGGTGACCAAGGCTGGGAACTCAACTTCCAGGGGTATTCAACATTCAGGAAGGATATACAGAAAGGAAAAGGAGGCGGGGTAGCGTTGCTGGTTAAAGAGGAAATTAACGCAATAATAAGGAAGGACATTAGCTTGGATGATGTGGAATCTGTATGGGTGGAGCTGCGGAATAACAAAGGGCAGAAAACGCTAATGGGAGTTGTGTACAGACCACCAAACAGTAGTAGTGAGGTTGGGGACAGCATCAAACAAAAAATTAGGGATACATGCAATAAAGGTACAGCAGTTATCATGGGCAACTTTAATCTATATATAGATTGGGCTAACCAAACTGGTAGCAATACGATGGAGGAGGATTTCCTAGAGTGTATTAGGGATGGTTTTCTGGACCAATATGTCGAGGAACTAACTAGAGGGCTGGCCATCCTAGACTGGGTGATGTGTAATGAGAAAGGACTAATTAGCAATCTTGTTGTGCGAGGCCCCTTGGGGAAGAGTGACCATAATATGGTAGAATTCTTTATTAAGATGGAGAGTGACACAGTAAATTCAGAGATTAGGGTCCTGAACTTAAGGAAAGGTAACTTTGATGGTATGAGACGTGAATTGGCTAGAATACACTGGCAAATGATACTTAGAGGGTTGACGGTGGATAGGCAATGGCAAACATTTAAAGATCACATGGATGAACTTCAACAATTATACATCCCTCTCTGGAGTAAAAATAAAACGGGGACGATGGCTCAACCGTGGCTAACAAGGGAAATTAAGGATAGTGTTAAATCCAAGGAAGAGGCATATAAATTGGCCAGAAAAAGCAGCAAACCTGAGGACTGGGAGAAATTTAGATTTCAGCAGAGGAGGACAAAGGGTTTAATTAGGAGTGGGAAAAATAGAGTATGAGAGGAAGCTTGCTGGGAACATAAAATCTGACTGCAAAAGCTTCTATAAATATGTGAAGAGAAAGAGATTAGTGAAGACAAACGTAGGTCCCTTGCAGTCAGATTCAGGTGAATTTATAATGGGGAACAAAAAAATGGCAGACCAGTTGAACAAATACTTTGGTTCTGTCTTCACGAAGGAAGACACAAATAACCTTCCGGGGGGGATGGGGAGTGATGGAGGGTGAGTGGTGGGGAGGAGGGGGGGTGTGTGGTGGGGAGGATAGGGGGAGGGTGCAGTGGGGGGGAGGTTGGTGATGCAGCCCCCAAAGTGTGTCCCCCCCGAGACTGCCGGACTTATGCCAGTGAGCCGGTGCAACTGGAGTAAGAACATCTCGGACCCTGTGTTACAGACTCACTCATGAAGGAAAGGTGGCAGGACTGGTGAGCACAGAACCAAGTAGCCCCAGGATCAGGTAGGGCCAGGATCGGTTAGGGCCCAGGATCGTGTAGGGCCCAGGATCGGGTAGGGCCCAGGATCGGGCAGGGCCAGGATCAGTTAGGGCCCAGGATTGGGTAGGGCCCAGGATCGGGTAGGGCCCAGGATCGCGTAGGGCCCAGGATCGGGTAGGGCCCAGGATCGGGCAGGGCCAGGATCGGTTAGGGCCCAGGATAGGGTAGGGCCAGGATCGGTTAGGGCCAGGATCGGTTAGGGCCCAGGATCAGGTCAGCCGAGGATCGGGTCAGCCCAAGATCCGATAGGGCCAGGATCGATTAGGGCCAGGATCGGTTAGGGCCCAGGATCAGGTAGGGCCTGGATCGGGTCGGCCCTGGATCAGTTAGGGCCAGGATCGGGTTAGCCCAGGATTGGGTCGGCCCAGGATCAGTTAGGGCCCAGGATCGGATCAGCCCAGGATCGGGTAGGGCCAGGATCGGTTAGGGCCCAAGATCGGGTCAGCCCAGGATCGGGTCGGCCCAGGATCAGGTAGAGCCCAGGACCGGGTAGGGCCCAGGATCGGGTCAGCCCAGGATCGGTAGGGCCCAGGATTGGGTAGGCCCAGGATCGAGTAGGGCCAGGATCGGGTAGGCCCAGGATCGGTAGGGCCCAGGATCGGGTAGGGCCAAGATCGGGTAGGCCCAGGATCGAGTAGGGCCCAGGATCGGATCAGCCCAGGATCGTGTAGGCCCAGGATCGTGTAGGCCCAGGATCGTGTAGGCCCAGGAGCAGGTAGGCCCAGGATCGGGTAGGCCCAGGAGCAGGTAGGCCCAGGATCGGGTAGGGCCAGGATCAGGTAGGCCCAGGATCGGGTAGGCCCAGGATCGGGTAGGCCCAGGATCGGTTAGGGCCAGGATCAGGTAGGCCCAGGATCGGGTAGGCCCAGGATCGGGTAGGCCCAGGATCGGTTAGGGCCAGGATCGGTTAGGGCCAGGATCAGGTAGGCCCAGGATCGGGTAGGCCCAGGATCGGGTAGGCCCAGGATCGGTTAGGGCCAGGATCAGGTAGGCCCAGGATCGGGTAGGCCCAGGATCGGTTAGGGCCAGGATCAGGTAGGCCCAGGATCGGGTAGGCCCAGGATCGGGTAGGCCCAGGATCGGTTAGGGCCAGGATCAGGTAGGGCCAGGAGCAGGTAGGGCCAGGATCGGGTCGGGCCAGGAGCAGGTAGGGCCAGGATCGGGTCGGGCCAGGAGCAGGTAGGGCCAGGATCGGGTAGGGCCAGGAGCAGGTAGGGCCAGGATCGGGTAGGGCCAGGAGCAGGTAGGCCCAGGATCGGGTAGGCCCAGGATCGGGTAGGGCCAGGATCAGGTAGGCCCAGGATCGGGTAGGCCCAGGATCGGGTAGGCCCAGGATCGGTTAGGGCCAGGATCAGGTAGGGCCAGGAGCAGGTAGGGCCAGGATCGGGTCGGGCCAGGAGCAGGTAGGGCCAGGATCGGGTAGGGCCAGGAGCAGGTAGGGCCAGGATCGGGTAGGGCCAGGATCAGGTAGGGCCAGGAGCAGGTAGGGCCAGGATCGGGTCGGGCCAGGAGCAGGTAGGGCCAGGATCGGGTCGGGCCAGGAGCAGGTAGGGCCAGGATCGGGTCGGGCCAGGAGCAGGTAGGGCCAGGATCAGGTAGGGCCAGGAGCAGGTAGGGCCAGGATCGGGTCGGGCCAGGAGCAGGTAGGGCCAGGATCGGGTCGGGCCAGGAGCAGGTAGGGCCAGGATCGGGTAGGGCCAGGAGCAGGTAGGGCCAGGATCGGGTAGGGCCAGGAGCAGGTAGGGCCAGGATCGGGTAGGGCCAGGAGCAGGTAGGGCCAGGATCGGGTAGGCCCAGGATCGGGTAGGCCCAGGATCGGTTAGGGCCAGGATCGGGTCGGGCCAGGAGCAGGTAGGGCCAGGATCGGGTAGGGCCAGGAGCAGGTAGGGCCAGGATCGGTGAGGGTAACCAGCATCTCATCATCATCATTATCATAGGCAGTCCCTCAGAATCGAGGAAGACTTGCTTCTACTCTTAAAATGAGTCCTTAGGTGGCTGAACAGTCCAATACGAGAACCACAGTCCCTGTCACAGGTGGGACAGACAGTGGTTGAGGGAAGGGGAGGGTGGGACTGGTTTGCCGCACGCTCCTTCCGCTGCCTGCGCTTGTTTTCTGCATGCTCTCGGCGATGAGACTCGAGGTGCTCAGCGCCCTCCCGGATGCACTTCCTCCACTTAGGGCGGTCTTCGGCCAGGGACTCCCAGGTGTCAGTGGGGATGTTGCACTTTATCAGCGAGGCTTTGAGGGTGTCCTTGTAACGTTTCCTCTGCCCACCTGGGGCTCGCTTGCCGTGGACGAGTTCCGAGTAGAGCGCTTGCTTTGGGAGTCTCGTGTCTGGCATGCGGACAATGTGGCCCTGCCCAGCGGAGCATCTGTCCTCCCAGGGGATTTGTAGGACCAGCAGACCTGTGCTGAAAAGGGGGAGAAATGGTTTTGGAAACAAGTGGGATTAAAGGCCAAGGTCCGGAACCGTGACTGTAATGAGGGAATGTCGGGAGGAAGGGAGAGGGAGTGGCGGGTGTGCACAATAATAAGGAAATGGATGTAAAACACTGGTGAAAGGCACGAGAGGAACAGGGGCTTGCTCCGTCCACTCCACGCATCGACCTGGTATTGCAGTGTTTCCAGGAACAGTGCAGCTTCCCCTCTCGGCCTTTTGGCTAAGATCAAGTGTCGTAGCGCAAAGTGATCTTTGGCGCTGGAGTTGATCTGACAAGAATGAACAACAAAAAAAAAAGAGGAATACAAGTCGTTCTTTATTCCAAATTAAAACAAGTTCCTCAACTGCTTAAGCAGACACTTCCCTTTAGGCAGAGGGTTGATGTGGTTCTGTGTTTAACAGGCTCGCATCTTTTGTTCTGTATTTACATCGCAATGGTTCCAATAATGATCTCGATCTTGGAGCTGTACAAAAAGCGACGGCTAATTTTAAATCTATTTGCGTGTTTTTTCGCTCCATTCTCCCGCCCCTCCGCCAACCCTCCACACCCCTCCTCCTTTGAAGCGAAGTTGTGGTGAGGTTTTTTTTTCAACTCGGTCACTGGGCTACCCCCGTGACTGTTCCTCTTCACTGCTTCCTCCCTCCCCGGGCTGGGCTGGGCTGACACACTCACTCTCGTTCACTCTCCCAGTGCAGACGCTGGGCAGCTGTGAGAGCTCGGCGAGTTAACCGTCTCCGGAACGGCACGATCCCTCAGGCGGCCTTGATTGGCGGGCTCGATCAAACCCCCGCCGGCCAGCGGCTGAACTTGTCTACAAGCTCTCTGTGCAGGTAACTCTTCTCTCTCCTCTCTCTCGGGTACCTGAAAGGGCGGCATCGGACCCTTCAAAGCAGCGCAGGTCAGAGGTCATATCCCAGCCGTTGTGGGGTTGCGGGAACGTTCACCCACTCAACCATCCGCACCACAGGATGTTGGTTTGCAAACTGGCTCAGATTCAATTTTAACGTTCTCAGGAAAGGGCGAGATTTATTTTTTAACCTCTCCCTCTTTTAATCCCCCTCCTCTCCCGGGATCACTGATCGGTGTTGGGGTACAGGACTCCCCTCCTGTCAGCCGTGCCTCAGTGGGTAGCACTTTTGCCTCTGACTTAGAAGGTCGTGGGTTCAAGTCCCACTCCAGGAACTTGAGCACAAAAATCCAGGCTGACACTCCCAGTGCAGTTGCTGAGAGGGTGCCGCACTGTGGGAGGGGCAGTACTGAGGGAGTGCCGCACTGTCGGAGGGGCAGTACTGAGGGGGTGCCGCACTGTCGGAGGGGCAGTACTGAGGGAGTGTCACACTGTCGGAGGGGCAGTACTGAGGGAGTGCCGCACTGTCGGAGGGGCAGTACTGAGGGGCTGCCGCACTGTCGGAGGGGCAGTACTGAGGGAGTGTCACACTGTCGGAGGGGCAGTACTGAGGGAGAGCCGCACTGTCAGAGGGGCAGTACTGAGGGAGTGTCACACTGTCGGAGGGGCAGTACTGAGGGAGTGTCGCACTGTCGGAGGGGCAGTACTGAGGGAGTGCTGCACTGTCGGAGGGGCAGTACTGAGGGAGTGTCGCACTGTCGGAGGGGCAGTACTGAGGGAGTGCCGCACTGTCGGAGGGGCAGTACTGAGGGAGTGTCACACTGTCGGAGGGGCAGTACTGAGGGAGAGCCGCACTGTCAGAGGGGCAGTACTGAGGGAGTGTCACACTGTCGGAGGGGCAGTACTGAGGGAGGTGCCATCTTTCGGATGAGACGTTAAACCGAGATCTCGTCAGCTCTCTCAGGTGGATGTAAAAGATCCCATGGCATATTTTGAAGAAGAGCAGGGGAGTTATCCCCTGTGTCCCGGCCAATATTTATCTTTCAATCAACATCACTAAAATAGATTATCTGGTCATTGCTGTTTGTGGAGGCTTGCTGTGCGCAAATTGGCAGCCGCGTTTCCTACATTAAAATTACTCATTGAAGGTACAGCATTTTGGGACGTCGTGAGGTCATGAAAGCCGCTATAAAAATGCAAGTCATTCTTTCTTTTCTCTCCCGGGGTCACTGCTCTGTGTTGGGATACAGGACTCCCCTCTCCCGGAATCCCGGCTCTGTGTTGCGATACAGGACTCCCCTCTCCCGGGATTCCGGCTCTGTGTTGGGATACAGGACTCCCCTCTCCCGGGATAGAAACATAGAAAATAGGTGCAGGAGTAGGCTATTCGGCCCTTCGAGCCTGCACCACCATTCGATAAGATCATGGCTGATCATTCCCTCAGTACCCCTTTCCTGCTTTCTCTCCATACCCCTTGATCCCTTTAGCCGTAAGGGCCACATCTAACTCCCTCTTGAATATATCGAATGAACTGGCCTCAACAACTCTCTGCAGCAGGGAATTCCACAGGTTAACAACTCTCTGAGTGAAGAAGTTTCTCCTCATCTCAGCCCTAAATGGCCTACCCCTTATCCTTAGACTATGTCCCCTGGTTCTGGATTTCCCCAACATCGGGAACATTCTTCCCGCATCTAACCTGTCCAGTCCCATCAGAATTTTATATGTTTCTATGAGATCCCCTCTCATCCTTCTAAACTCCAGTGAATACAGGCCCAATTGATCCAGTCTTTCCTCATATGTCAGTCCTGCCATCCCGGGAATCAGTCTGGTGAACCTTCGCTGCACTCCCTCAATACAAAAATGTCCTTCCTCAGATTAGGAGACCAAAACTGAACACAATATTCCAGGTGAGGCCTCACCAAGGCCCTGTACAACTGCAGTAAGACCTCCCTGCTCCTATACTCAAATCCCCTAGCTATGAAGGCCAACATACCATTTGCGTTCTTCACCGCCTGCTGTACTTGCATGCCAACTTTCAATGACTGATGAACCATGACACCCAGGTCTCGTTGCACCTCCCCTTTTCCTAATCTGCCGCCATTCAGATAATATTCTGCCTTTGTATTTTTGCCACCAAAGTGGATAACCTCACATTTATCCTCATTATACTGCATCTGTAGCTTTTTAGCGTCCTCCTCACAGCTCACACTGCTACCCAACTTAGTGTCATCTGCAATCTTGGAGATATTACACTCAATTCCCTCATCCAAATCATTAATGTATATTGTAAATATACACGTGTTTAAGATATGGCACCTGATTTTTAAGCTCCCTCCTTCCCCTGTCTGCTCAACACTAATTTGCTGTCCCTTTAAACAAAGACCTTGATCAGTGACCCCGGCAGTCAACAGACGACGTACCCGGACTGTGCCAGCTCTGTTCACACAGGGCGCACTCGTCAGCGACCTGGGGTATCCAACTCTTGCTTGGCTTATTCATGGAGATTTCATCACATGACCTCCGGCCTCCAACCACCCCGCCCCCCCCAAGCTGCCCCCATTGTTCGTTCGACATCTCCAACCTTCCCAGCCAATCGAAAAGTGAACAGGCTCTCCGTTGCCCGATTGGCTGATTCCGGACTGTCAGTCGAACAGTCTTTTCTTCGCCTGGAGACGCCAGGACAACCCTGGAGGGTTGGAAACCCCTCCACTCCAGCACCCCGCCCCCCCACTCACCCCCAGACCTGGGTCTGTCAGCTCACTCACAGCTCCAACTCTCGCACCGAGTGTGCGTTTCAATAAAGCACTAGGGGAGCTGATGGCGTGTGACTGGGAGGGGAACGTGGAGGTGGTGGTGTTCCCATGCTCCTGCTGCCCTTGTCCTTCTAGGTGGTAGAGGTCGCGGGTTTGGGAGGTGCTGCCGAAGAAGCCTTGGCGAGTTGCTGCAGTGCATCTTGTAGATGGTACACACTGCAGCCACGGTGCGCCGGTGGTGGAGGGAGTGAGTGTTGAAGGTGGTGGATGGGGGGCCCATCAAGCGGGCTGCTTTGTCCTGGATGGTGTCGAGCTTCTTGAGTGTTGTTGGAGCTGCAACTCATCCAGGCAAGTGGAGAGTATTCCATCACACTCCTGACTTGTGCCTTGTAGATGGTGGAAAGGCTTTGGGGAGTCAGGAGGTGAGACACTCGCCACAGAATACCCAGCCTCTGACCTGCTCTTGTTACCATGGTATTTATGTGGCTGGTCCAGTTAAGTTTCTGGTCAATGGTGACCCCCAGGATGTTGATGGTGGAGGATTCGGCGATGGTAATACCGTTGAATGTTAAGGGGAGGTGGTTAAACTCTCACTTGTTGGAGTTGGTCATTACCTGGCACTTGTGTGGCCCGAATGTTACTTGTCACTTATCAGCACAAGTCTGAATGTCGTTCAGGTCTTGCACCATGCGGGCATGGACTGCTCCATTATCTGAGGAGTTGTGAAATGCCTGTAGTGACTGGCATAAGCAGCAAAAGTTAAAGGAAATGATTTGAATACACTATGGCCATGTCTATGGACCAATGGTGGACTGAGATAATACACATGAAAAGAAAGACTTGCCTTTATATAGCGCCTTTCATAACCTCAGGACATCCCAAATCACTTTACAGCCAATTAAGTACTTTCCTTGGAGTGTAGTCACTGTCGTAATGTGGGAAACGCGGCAGCCAATTTGTGCACAGCAAGCTCCCACACACAGCAATGTAATAATGACCAGATCTGTTTTTGTTATGTTGATTGAGGAATAAATATTGGTCAGGACACCAGAGATAACTCCCCTGCTCTTCCTCAAAATAGCGTCATGGGATTTTTTACATCCATTTGAGAGAGCAGACGGGGCCTCGGTTTAACGTCTCATCCAAAAGACAGCACCTCTGACAGTGCAGCACTCCCTCAGTACTGCCCCTCTGACAGTGCAGCACTCCCTCAGTACTGCCCCTCTGACAGTGCAGCACTCCCTCAGTACTGCCTCTCGGATAGTGCAGCACTCCCTCATTACTGCCCCTCCGACAGTGCAGCACTCCCTCAGCACTGCCCCTCCGATAATGCGGCACTCCCTCAGCACTGCACTGGGAGTGTCAGCTTAGATGTTGCGCTCAAGTCCCTGGGGTGGGACTAGAAACCCACAATCTCCTGACTCAGAGGTGGGTCATCCGGGACATGTCTGGAACGCTGAGGTTTTTTTGGGGGGGCCAATGGTGCGCTGAGACCACACACACTTGGAGCCTGGATGAGCCTCTAACTCTGCCTGCTGGGACACCTGCTGTGTGAGATGAGTTTGGTGGGTTGGTCATAAATCTGGTTCCGAGCGAGCCTCAGCAACGAGCAAGCAACATCTCAGGTGCAGCACCTGGAGAAAGGCAGCCGGATGTGCCCCTTAAATGGAGAGGGCTGGAGCAGACGCTGATACTGTGCAGCCTCTCTCTGTGCTGGAGTGCTTTCAGTTCAGTTGCAGGTTCCTGTAATGACCTTGCAACATGATGTAGCAACAGAAGGAAGTGCTCCTATCTAGCACTTGCGGCCACTGCATGCGAGTCAAGTTAACACGCGCACACTGCCCCTGGTTGCATTTGTTGTTGCAAAGCTTGTCCTGACCACAACAAAGGAAGACTTTTGTCAAGCCTGTTGCGAGTATGACAGGAAACTGAAAATGTCACGCTGCCGTGCTGGGGCCAATCGGACAAGCGCTTTGCCATTACCAAAAAACCCTCTTCTCTTTCAGGCTCACTTTCGCACAAACCTCTCTTCTCATTTTTTTGTGTGTGTTTTTTTTCTCCTTCCTCTTCTTTCGTTTTGGGGGCTGCGCGCAGGATGGCAAGTCGGACGTGAAGGCTCTGATGGCAAGGTTCGGTAACAAGCCCGGGGAGGAGACGTCGGCCATTGGCAACCAGCCGGCCAAGTTCACCCCTCACTCCCCCTTCCAGGGCAACATGTCGTCAGTGGCCAGCAAGGCGGCGGGCTTCGAAGGCTCCGCGGCTCCCAAGTTCCCGCTGCGCCGGACGGTGGGGTCCTTCAGTGAGAACCCCAACCGGGCAGCCGCCAAGCCGACCCCGGACAAGCCTGCCTTTTCCAAACCGTCAGCTCTCAAGGCTCAGTTCGAGGGACTCCAGAAGGATTCCAAGCCTCCGCCCGCAAAGTCCAACCTGGGGAGCAAGCCTTCGTTGAATGCTTTCGGCGCTCAGAGAGACGAGAAAGAGGAGAAGGCTCCTTTCAATAAGTCTGGGCTGAGGCCCACGGCGGACACAGCCGATTCGCACAAGGAGAATGAAGTCCGGACTGGCTTCCCCAAACCGTCTCAGTTCGCCAAACCGTTCAACCCTGTCAATTCCCACGAGGCCAAGCCGGCCTTCCCCAAATCCCAATTCCCGAAGCCGCTGAACTCCCACTTGGCCGGCGCCGGCGAAGACAGACCCGTGAAGCCCGTGTTCCCCAAGCCGGCTTCTGGGCTGAAGGCCTGGAGCGAGCCCGCGAGCTCGCAGAGAGAAACCGCGGAGGACGTGGGGAAAGAGGGCTTGCGGAGTGGGCTCTTTCCCTTGAAGCCCCTCAAGCCCCTGGGCGAGCGAGGGAGGTTTCCCAGCCACAGCAACGAGGACAAGGCCTGGACGCCGAACGAGAGCAAGGGCGAGGCCCCGAGACCCAGTGGCCTGAAGAGCTTCCCCCCAAAGCCCAAGCAGGAGGAGGCCTCCCCTTTGCCCGCCGGCCCCAGCAAGTTCCTGAAGGCACAGAACCAGTTCCTGAACAAGGCGCCGAGCCTGGTGCATGAGGAGGAGGAGAAGGAGAAGGATCCAAACGCCCCGAAACGCAAGAACTTGCCTGCTCCGTGGAGCCTGGGGCCCCCGCCCCAGAAACCCAACAGACCCCCGACGGTGAACCTGGACCAGTTCCGACAGCCCCAGGAGAAACAGCTCCCGACACCCCCAGGTACCATTACCCCTTTATTTTAATACCATTCGCACTGTGTTGATAATCTTACATGTGTCCTGGGAAAAGGTGGTGTTAAAAGCAAAAACAGAGAGAAAGACTTGCATTTATATAGCGCCTTTCACGAAGATCCCAAAGCGCTTTACAGCCAATGAAGTACTTTTGGAGTGTAGTCACTGTTGTAATGTGGGAAACATTTAAAGTTGGCATCGGCTATCTAATTCCATCGGGAACTGTTCTGTTACAGAGTTTGTAGCGACACAATGCAGATCCTTTATTAGTCCCTCAATGTAGCCAACAGCACTCGATAACAAAAGCTTGCATTCATATCGCACCTTTAACACAGTGAAATGTCCCAATTTGCTTCACGGAAGCGATTATCAAACAAAAGTTGACACTGAGTCACATGAAGAGATATTAGGACAGGTGACCAAAAGCTTGGCTGGAGGAGGTAACCGAGATAGGGAGGGCTGGAGAAAGGGCAAGGGTCTCGCTGAATCAATGAGCTGGTAGATAGTTGGTAGCTCAGGTCTCACACAATGTGGTGCACTGCTTCTCCGTCCAGTTCTTCCTTATTTTCTTGTACAAATGCTTGGCCCCAGGCACTCACGGTTCCCCTGACCAGCGGCAGTGTCACTGGTGAATCAGGCGGTGAGCTGGTGTGTGAGGGGGACCAGCAGGAATGGGGCAAAGCCAGTGACCCGATGGCTCTTCTCCTGTCCCCACTCTCCTCTACCTGGTCGTGAGCTCTGCTCAAAGCTCGAACTCTTTGAGGGGCAGGGTCAAGATTGGGAACTCGCTGTGAGGAACTTTCAGCTTCAGTGGGGTGCGGGAGGGGTAAACCGGGGCACTGGCGGATCGCAGGCCCATTGGCTTCATTAGGCGGGGCATATAATCAGTGTCAGTCGCGGCTCAATGACCAGCTCCCTCGCCGCTGAGTCACAAGGTTCAGGCTTCAAACTACAGAAACTTGGGCATAAGTATTTAGGCTGACACTCCCCAGTGGCAGTACTGAGGGAGCGCCGCACTGTCGGAGGGGCAGTACTGAGGGAGCGCCGCACTGTCGGAGGGGCAGTACTGAGGGAGCGCCGCACTGTCGGAGGGGCAGTACTGAGGGAGCGCTGCACTGTCGGAGGGGCAGTACTGAGGCAGTGCTGCACTATCGGAGGGGCAGTACTGAGGGAGTGCTGCACTATCGGAGGTGCCATCTTTCTGATGAGACATTAAACCAAGGCCCCATCTGCCCTCTCAGGTGGATGTACAATATCCCATAGCACTATTTCGAAGAAGAGCAGGGAGAGTTCTCCCTGGTGTCCTGGGCCAATATTTATCCCTCAATCAACATCACTAAAATTATCATATTGCTGTTTGTGGAAGCTTGTTGTGTGCAAACTAGCTGCCGTGTTTCCTACATTATAACAGTGACTACACTCCAAAAGTACTTCATTGACTGGGAAGCGCTTTGGGACATCCTGAGGTTGTGCAAAGCGCTATATAAATGCAAGTCTTTCTTTCTTTAATGGCCCATGTTGACCATTCCGTCCATTGTGTCCACGAGTGTGCATGTACCGATGGTGATTTGGGTGTACATGTGTGAGTAGGTGGGGGGGCGGGGGGGGGGGGGGGGTGAGTAGGTGGTGACTCCGCATTCCACCAGCATCTAGTTACTGAGAAAATTCATTGCCGTTTTTCTTCCCCCCCTCCCCCCACTTCATAAGCTCTTTGTTTTAACTGGAGGATTTTTTTCTGAGTGCATATGGAGATTCAGTGTCGGCTGAGGGGAAGGGGGATGGGGGGAGGGGATGGGGAATGAATAGCAAGTGGAACACATTGCCGAAATATCAGGGGGAGAATCAGCTAGGGCCTCTGCCTCCCATTGCCCTCCCCTTCGCTGTAAAGTGCCCCGTGACTGGGCGCCGAATGAGCACAGGATCAAACTGTGATGCCTTCCGTTGTTGAATATCCCCGCCATTGCTCGCCGTGTAAACCAAGAATGGCCACCCACTGATGTACCCGCTGCAGCCAGTGGCGCTGTACCCCAGCAGGGGGCAGCACCTTCAGGAAATGAGGGGAGAAAATGAGCAGCCACCATGACCATAGCAACAGGAGGAGGCCATTCAGCCCCTCGAGCCTGTTCCGGCCATTCAGTTAGACCATGGCTGATCTGTATCTGAATTCCATTTACCCGCCTTGGCTCCATATCCTTTTATGCTCTTGTCTAGCAGAAATCTATCCATCTCAAGATTTAAAATTATTAATTGAGCAGATGGAACCCTGGCTGGTCATCGAATTCTCTAGCAAGGCCTTAGAGAGGGTGCAGACAAGATTTACGAGAATGGTTCCAGGAGTGAGGGACTTCGGTTACGGGAATAGACTGGAGAAGCTGGGGTTGTACTACTCGGGGGATCAAGGGGTATGGCGAGAAAGGAGGAATGGGGTACTGAAGTTGCATGTTCAGTCATGAACTCATTGAATGGTGGTGCAGGCTAGAAGGGCCGAATGGCCTACTCCTGCACCTATTTTCTATGTTTCTATGTTTCTAGGTTGTTCACCTTGGAGCAGAGAAGGCTAAGAGGAGATTTAATCGAGACGTTTAAAGTCATGAAGGGGTTTGATAGAGTGAATAAGGAGAAATTGTTTCCACTGGCAGGAACCAGAGGGGGAGATGAGGGGATTTTTTTTATGCAGTGAGTTGTTGTGATCTGGAACAAGCTGCCTGAAAGGGCGGTGGGAGCAGATTCAAGTAACTTTCAAAAGGGGAATTGGATAGATACTTGAAAAGGAAAAAGCTGCAGGGTTATGCGTGAAGCGCAGGGGAGAGTTGGACTAAGTGGACAGGTCTTTCAAAGAGCCGGCACAGACACGATGGGCCGAATGGCTGCCTTCTGTGCTGTATCAGCCTGTGATTCGAACAGCAACTCTGCCCCAACTGAGATCAGCTCCATCAGCGCAGAGCGATGAACGACAATCTTCTCTTCAGTCCCCGTCTTCATTAAATAAACGTTGACCGCGCGATGAGTAAAGGTTGGCGGTGACGGGAAGTAGTGGCAGAGCCCGTTCACGCCCGCCATTTCCTCTTGCTGTGCTCTCGCGCGCCGCAGCCCGGCCTCTCTCCTCCCTCTGACGGCCTCGGTGGTGTGAGGAGGCGAAGAGGAAGTTTGCAGAAGGAGCTGAGCGTCTGCTCGCACCTTGTGTCACTGCTCAGGGGTGCTGTGCGATCGGGGGGGAACTCACTCCCACTGCCACTCAAATCCACATCCTCCTCACCTCCCCGCTCCACCACTCCAAGTTGCTCCTCAAGTTACACTGCAGTACAGTTTTCATTTCCATATTACTTGCTTTGGAGGCAACTCAGAGACGGTTCACTCGGTTGAGTCCGGAGATGAGGGGGTTGACTTATGAGGAAAGGTTGAGGAGGTTGGGCCTCTACTCATTGGAATTCAGAAGAATGAGAGGTGATCTTATCGAAATGTATAAGATTATGAGGGGGCTTGACAAGGTGGATGCAGAGAGGATGTTTCCACTGATGGGGGAGACTAGAACTAGGGGGCATGATCTTAGAATAAGGGGCCGCCCATTTAAAACTGAGATGAGGAGGAATTTCTTCTCTCAGAGGGTTGTAAATCTGTGGAATTCACTGCCTCAGAGAGCTGTGGAAGCTGGGACATTGAATAAATTTAAGCCAGAGATAGACAGTTTCGTTAACGATAAGGGAATAAGGGGTTATGGGGAGCAGGCAGGGAAGTGGAGCTGAGTCCATGATTGGATCAGCCATGATCGTATTAAATGGCGGAGGAAAGCTCGAGGGGGCCGTTCGGCCTACTCCTGCTCCTATTTCTTATGTTCTTATGTACACCATCGATGACACCATGTCCAAACTTTATCCAATCCCACACTGTTTCTCTCCCCAGCACTCTGTCCTGGCCAGTCATCACTCTGTCCCCATCTCCTGGTCCATCAAATACAACATCCTGATCCTTATTTGTCAATCCCCCTATCTCGCCCTCTCAACCCCCTTCAGCCCTGCAGCACACCTTCCATTCTCGTGCCCCTCCTCCCCACATTACCCCCCCCCCGTCACCCCCATCACTCACTCCCGCCTTGGTCCAAATCCAGGATCTCTCTATCTCTCCCCTCCATCACAATCCTCTTGAAAAATAACCTGTATGGTCATGCCTGTGCTCACCTGCTCTAACTCCACTCCGCTCGGCTGTGGGCTGCTTTCTCCTCTGTTTGAGATGTTGAAAGAGGGGAACAGAAAGGGGAAGATAGGAATGTTGGGAACAAGATGGGGCCATTCAGCCCCTTGAGCCTGCTCAGCCATTCAATGAGATTATGGCCGATCTGTATCTCAACACCATTTTCCTGACTCAACAAATATCTATCAATGACTTCGATTTGGGTGTACTGGGCACAATTTCAAAATTTGCAGATCATACAAAACTTGGAAGTATAGTGACCAGTGAGGAGGAGAGTGCTAGACTTCAGGAGGACTTAGACAGTGGGCGGACACGTGGCAGATGAAATTTAACACAGAAAAGTGCAAAGTGATACATTTTAGTGGGAAAAACGAGGAGAGGCAATATAAACTAAAGGGTACAATTCTACAGGGGGTGCAGGAACAGAGAGACCTGGGGGTATGTGTAGGGCAGGTTGGGAAAGTGGTTAAAAACGTATATGGGGTCCTAGGCTTCATAAATAGAAGCATTGAATACAAAAGCAAGGATGTTATGATGAACCTTTATAAAACACTGGTTCGGCCTCAACTGGAGTATTGTGTCCAATTCTGGGCACCACACTTTAGGAAGGATGTGAAGGCCTTAGAGAGGGTGCAGGAAATATTTACGGGAATAGTTCCAGGGATGAAGGACTTCAGTTACGTGGATAGACTGGAGAAGCTGGGGTTGTTCTCCTTGGAGCAGAGAAGGTTGAGAGGAGATTTGATCGAGGTATTTAAAATCATGAGGGTTCTGGACAGAGTAGATCGAGAGAAACTGTTCCCATTGGCGGAAGGGTTGAGAACCAGAGGACACAGATTTAAGGTGATTGGCAGAAGAACCAAAGGTGAGATGAGGAAAAACTGTTTTACACAGTGAGTGGTTAGGATCTGGAATTCAATGCCTGAGAGGTCACGAAGGTAAAAGCCCTGGGATCCAGGGCAAAGTGACAAGTTGGATCCAAAATTGTCTTAGAGGTAGGAAGCAAAGGGTAATGGTTGATGGACGTTTTTGTGACTGGAAGGATGTTTCCAGTGGGGTTCCGCAGGGCTCAGTACTGAGTCCCTTGCATTTTGTGGTATATATCAACGATTTAGATTTAAATATAGGGAGTATGATTAAGAAGTTTGCAGATGACACTAAAATTGGCTGTGTGGTTGATAATGAAGAGGAAAGTCATGGGATGCAGGAGGATATCAATCTACTGGTCAGGTGGGCAGAGCAGTGGCAAATGGAATTTAATTCAGAGAAGGGTGAGGTGATGCACTTGGGGAGGACTAATAAGGAAAGGGTATACACATTAAACGGTAGGCCACTTACCAGTGTAGATGAACAAAGGGACCTTGGAGTGCTTGTCCACGGATCCCTGAAAGTAGCAGGCCAGGTAGATAAGGTGGTTAAGAAGGCATACGGAATGCTTGCCTTTATTGGCCGAGGCATAAATACAAGAGCAGGGAGGTTATGCTTAAATTGTATAATACTTTGGTTAGGCCACAGCTGGAGTACTGCGTGCAGTTCTAGTTACCGTATTATAGGAAGGACGTGATTGCACTAGAGAGGGTGCAGAGGAGATTTACGAGGATGTTGCCTGGAATGGAGAATCTTGGCTATGAGGACAGATTGGATAGGCTGGGTTTGTTCTCCTTGGAACAGAGGAGGCCGGGGGGAGACCTCATTGGGGTGTATGACATTTTGAGGGGCCTGGATATAGTGGATAGCAAGGGCCTATTTCCCTTGGTGGAAGGGTCAATTACAAGGGGACATAGGTTTAAGGTGGTTGGTGGAAGGTTTAGAGGGGATTTGAGTGGAAGTTTCTTTATGAAGAGGGTTGTGGGGGTCTGGAACTCACTGCCTGGAAGGGTGGTAGAGGCAGAAACCCTCACCACATTTAAAAGGAGCTTGGATGGGCACTTGAAGTGCCATAACCTACAAGGTTACGGACCTAGAGCTGGTAATTGGGATTAGATTGGGTAACCTCTTGTTGGCCACTGCAGATATAATGATAAGTACTGCAGGGAATCGAATATGGCCAGGGTGATCTCCTGGACTGGTTTTGATCGCCTGGATGGGTCGGAGAGGAATTTTCCCAGATTTTTTTCCCTCAATTGGCCTGGGTTTTTTTCTTTTTTTTTGTCTCTCCCAGGAGATCGCATGGTTCCAGGTTGGGTGGAGTGTAAAATGTTGCGATATATGGGGTATCGCAGTTGTGTGGGGCTGACTGGTCGGGCCGGATGCTCTTTACCTGTCTGCCATTGTTCATTGTTCATAGGTTTATATGTAACCTTCAGGGCTGCTGACCGAGGGCCGTGTGGCTCTTTGTCAGCCGGTGCAGACATAATGGGCCGAAATGGCCTCCTTCTGCGCTGTTTCTAAATAAGCTGAATAGAATAGACAATAAGAGAGGAAAAACAAGGTAGAGGAAAATCGATTAACTTGTTTATACCGATATGCAGGTACCTATGTACACCAAAGGGCAAAAAACGTTAGTGGGAGTTGTGTACAGACCTCCAAACAGTAGTAGTGATGTTGGGGAGGGCATCAAACAGGAAATTAGGGGTGCGTGCAATAAAGGTGCAGCAGTTATAATGGGTGACTTTAATATGCACATAGATTGGGCTAACCAAACTGGAAGCAATACGGTGGAGGAGGATTTTCTGGAGTGCATAAGGGATGGTTTTTTAGACCAATATGTCGAGGAACCAACTAGGGGGGAGGCCATCTTAGACTGGATGTTGTGTAATGAGAGAGGATTAATTAGCAATCTCGTTGTGCGAGGCCCCTTGGGGAAGAGTGACCATAATATGGTGGAATTCTGCATTGGGATGGAGAATGAAACAGTTAATTCAGAGACCATGGTCCAGAACTTAAAGAAGGCTAACTTTGAAGGTATGAGGCGTGAATTGGCTGGGATGGATTGGCGAATGATACTTAAGGGGTTGACTGTGGATGGGCAATGGCAGACATTTAGAGACCGCATGGATGAACTACAACAATTGTACATTCCTGTCTGGCATAAAAATAAAAAAGGGAAGGTGGCTCAACCGTGGCTATCAAGGGAAATCAGGGATAGTATTAAAGCCAAGGAAGTGGCATACAAATTGGCCAGAAATAGCAGCGAACCTGGGGACTGGGAGAAATTTAGAACTCAGCAGAGGAGGACAAAGGGTTTGATTAGGGCAGGGAAAATGGAGTACGAGAAGAAGCTTGCAGGGAACATTAAGACGGATTGCAAAAGTTTCTATAGATATGTAAAGAGAAAAAGGTTAGTAAAGACAAACGTAGGTCCTCTGCAGTCAGAATCAGGGGAAGTCATAACGGGGAACAAAGAAATGGCGGACCAATTGAACAAGTACTTTGGTTCGGTATTCACGAAGGAGGACACGAACAACCTTCCGGTTATAAAAGGGGTCGGGGGGTCTAGTAAGGAGGAGGAACTGAGGGAAATCCTTATTAGCCGGGAAATTGTGTTGGGGAAATTGATGGGATTGAAGGCCGATAAATCCCCAGGGCCTGATGGACTGCATCCCAGAGTACTTAAGGAGGTGGCCTTGGAAATAGTGGATGCGTTGACAGTCATTTTCCAACATTCCATTGACTCTCGATCAGTTCCTATGGAGTGGAGGGTAGCCAATGTAACCCCACTTTTTAAAAAAGGAGGGAGAGAGAAAACAGGGAATTATAGACCGGTCAGCCTGACATCGGTAGTGGGTAAAATGATGGAATCAATTATTAAGGATGTCATAGCAGTGCATTTGGAAAGAGGTGACATGATAGGTCCAAGTCAGCATGGATTTGTGAAAGGGAAATCATGCTTGACAAATCTTCTGGAATTTTTTGAGGATGTTTCCAGTAGAGTGGACAAGGGAGAACCAGTTGATGTGGTATATTTGGACTTTCAGAAGGCGTTCGACAAGGTCCCACACAAGAGATTGATGTGCAAAGTTAGAGCACATGGGATTGGGGGTAGTGTACTGACATGGATTGAGAACTGGTTGTCAGACAGGAAGCAAAGAGTAGGAGTAAATGGGTACTTTTCAGAATGGCAGGCAGTGACTAGTGGGGTACCGCAAGGTTCTGTGCTGGGGCCCCAGCTGTTTACACTGTACATTAATGATTTAGATGAGGGGATTAAATGTAGTATCTCCAAATTTGCGGATGACACTAAGTTGGGTGGCAGTGTGAGCTGCGAGGAGGATGCTGTGAGGCTGCAGAGCGACTTGGATAGGTTAGGTGAGTGGGCAAATGCATGGCAGATGAAGTATAATGTGGATAAATGTGAGGTTATCCACTTTGGTGGTAAAAACAGAGAGACAGACTATTATCTGAATGATGACAGATTAGGAAAAGGGGAGGTGCAAAGAGACCTGGGTGTCATGGTACATCAGTCATTGAAGGTTGGCATGCAGGTGCAGCAGGCGGTTAAGAAAGCAAATGGCATGTTGGCCTTCATAGCAAGGGGATTTGAGTACAGGGGCAGGGAGGTGTTGCTACAGTTGTACAGGGCATTGGTGAGGCCACACCTGGAGTATTGTGTACAGTTTTGGTCTCCTAACCTGAGGAAGGACATTCTTGCTATTGAGGGAGTGCAGCGAAGGTTCACCAGACTGATTCCCGGGATGGCGGGACTGACCTATCAAGAAAGACTAAATCAACTGGGCTTGTATTCACTGGAGTTCAGAAGAATGAGAGGGGACCTCATAGAAACATATAAAATTCTGACGGGGTTAGACAGGTTAGATGCAGGAAGAATGTTCCCAATGTTGGGGATGTCCAGAACCAGAGGTCACAGTCTAAGGATAAGGGGTAAGCCATTTAGGACCGCGATGCGGAGGAACTTCTTCACCCAGAGAGTGGTGAACCTGTGGAATTCTCTACCACAGAAAGTTGTTGAGGCCAATTCACTAAATATATTCAAAAAGGAGTTAGATGAGGTCCTTACTACTAGGGGGATCAAGGGGTATGGCGAGAAAGCAGGAATGGGGTACTGAAGTTGAATGTTCAGCCATGAACTCATTGAATGGCGGTGCAGGCTAGAAGGGCCGACTGGCCTACTCCTGCACCTATTTTCTATGTCTATGTTTTCTATGATATACAGAAGTACCTATATATACTAATGTACCGATATACAGAAGTACCTATGTACTCTAATGTACCGATATACCAGAGTACCTATATACACTAATGTACCTATATACATTAATGTACCGATATACAGAAGTACCTATATACGCTAATGTACCTATATATACTAATGTACCTATATACAGAAGTACCTATATACTCAAATGTACCGATATACAGAAGTACCTATATACACTAATGTACATATATACTCTAATGTACCAATATACAGAAGTACCTATATACACTAATGTACCGATATACACTAATGTACCAATATACAGAAGTACCTATATACACTAATGTACCGATATACACTAATGTACCAATATACAGAAGTACCTATATACACTAATGTACCGATATACAGGAGTCTCTATATACACTAATGTACCTATATACAGAAGTACCTATATACTCTAATGTACCGATATACAGAAGTACCTATATACACTAATGTACTTATATACACTAATGTACTGATATACAGGAGTCCCTATATACACTAATGTATCTATATACACTAATGTACCAATATACAGAAGTACCTATATACACTAATGTACCGATATACAGAAGTACCTATATACACTAATGTACCTATGTACACTAATGTACCAATATACAGATGTACCTATATACACTAATGTACCGATATATAGAACAGAATATATACTAGCCTGTTTTATTTCACATGTTATTGAGAGAAATTTACATATATGTATAGGAATCTAGTATTGTAATGTGACCTGGGCAGGACCGGAACCAATGTCCTAGGGGGAGTGTTTGCTAGGGCTGTTGGGGAGGATTTAAACAGATATGGCAGGGGGATGGGAACCAATGCAGGGAGACAGAGGGAAACAAAAAGGAGTCAAAAGCAAAAGACAGAAAGGAGATGAGGAAAAGTGGAGGGCAGAGAAACCCAAGGCAAAGAACAAAAAGGGCCACTGTACAGCAAAATTCTAAAAGGACAAAGGGTGTTAAAAGAACAAGCCTGAAGGCTTTGTGTCTTAATGCAAGGAGTATCCGCAATAAAGTGGATGAATTAACTGTGCAAATAGATGTTAACAAATATGATGTGATTGGGATTACGGAGACGTGGCTCCAGGATGATCAGGGCTGGGAACTCAACATCCAGGGGTATTCAACCTTCAGGAAAGATAGAATAAAAGGAAAAGGAGGTGGGGTAGCATTGCTGGTTAAGGAGCAAATTAAGGCAAAAGTTCGGAAGGACATTAGCTTGGATGATGTGGAATCTATATGGGTAGAGCTGCAGAATACCAAAGGACAAAAAACGTTAGTGGGAGTTGTGTACAGACCTCCAAACAGTAGTAGTGATGTTGGGGAGGGCATCAAACATGAAATTAGGGGTGCGTGCAATAAAGGTGCAGCAGTTATAATGGGTGACTTTAATATGCACATAGATTGGGTTAACCAAACTGGAAGCAATACGGTAGAGGAGGATTTCCTGGAGTGCATAAGGGATGGTTTTTTAGACCAATATGTCGAGGAACCAACTAGGGGGGAGGCCATCTTAGACTGGGTGTTGTGTAATGAGAGAGGATTAATTAGCAATCTCGTTGTGCGAGGCCCCTTGGGGAAGAGTGACCATAATATGGTGGAATTCTGCATTAGGATGGAGAATGAAACAGTTAATTCAGAGACCATGGTCCAGAACTTAAAGAAGGGTAACTTTGAAGGTATGAGGCGTGAATTGGCTAGGATAGATTGGCGAACGATACTGAAGGGGTTGACTGTGGATGGGCAATGGCAGACATTTAGAGACCGCATGGATGAACTACAACAATTGTACATTCCTGTCTGTCGTAAAAATAAAAAAGGGAAGGTGGCTCAACCATGGCTATCAAGGGAAATCAGGGATAGCATTAAAGCCAAGGAAGTGGCATACAAATTGGCCAGAAATAGCAGAGAACCCAGGGACTGGGAGAAATTTAGAACTCAGCAGAGGAGGACAAAGGGTTTGATTAGGGCAGGGAAAATGGAGTACGAGAAGAAGCTTGCAGGGAACATTAAGACGGATTGCAAAAGTTTCTATAGGTATGTAAAGAGAAAAAGGTTAGTAAAGACAAATGTAGGTCCCCTGCAGTCAGAATCAGGGGAAGTCATAACGGGGAACAAAGAAATGGCGGACCAATTGAACAAGTACTTTGGTTCGGTATTCACTGAGGAGGACACAAACAACCTTCCGGATATAAAAGGGGTCGGAGGGTCTAGTAAGGAGGAGGAACTGAGGGAAATCCTTATTAGTCGGGAAATTGTGTTGGGGAAATTGATGGGATTGAAGGCCGATAAATCCCCAGGGCCTGATGGACTGCATCCCAGAGTACTTAAGGAGGTGGCCTTGGAAATAGTGGATGCATTGACAGTCATTTTCCAACATTCCATTGACTCTGGATCAGTTCCTATGGAGTGGAGGGTAGCCAATGTAACCCCACTTTTTAAAAAAGGAGGGAGAGAGAAAACAGGGAATTACAGACCGGTCAGCCTGACATTGGTAGTGGGTAAAATGATGGAATCAATTATTAAGGATGTCATAGCAGTGCATTTGGAAAGAGGTAATATGATAGGTCCAAGTCAGCATGGATTTGTGAAAGGGAAATCATGCTTGACAAATCTTCTGGAATTTTTTGAGGATGTTTCCAGTAGAGTGGACAAGGGAGAACCAGTCGATGTGGTATATTTGGACTTTCAGAAGGCTTTCGACAAGGTCCCACACAAGAGATTAATGTGCAAAGTTAAAGCACATGGGATTGGGGGTAGTGTGCTGACGTGGATTGAGAACTGGTTGTCAGACAGGAAGCAAAGAGTAGGAGTAAATGGGGACTTTTCAGAATGGCAGGCAGTGACTAGTGGGGTACCGCAAGGTTCTGTGCTGGGGCCCCAGCTGTTTACACTGTACATTAATGATTTAGACGAGGGGATTAAATGTAGTATCTCCAAATTTGCGGATGACACTAAGTTGGGTGGCAGTGTGAGCTGCAAGGAGGATTCTATGAGGCTGCAGAGCGACTTGGATAGGTTAGGTGAGTGGGCAAATGCATGGCAGATGAAGTATAATGTGGATAAATGTGAGGTTATCCACTTTGGTGGTAAAAACAGAGAGACAGACTATTATCTGAATGGTGACAGATTAGGAAAAGGAGAGGTGCAACGAGACCTGGGTGTCATGGTACATCAGTCATTGAAGGTTGGCATGCAGGTACAGCAGGCGGTTAAGAAAGCAAATGGCATGTTGGCCTTCATAACGAGGGGATTTGAGTACAAGGGCAGGGAGGTGTTGCTACAATTGTACAGGGCCTTGGTGAGGCCACACCTGGAGTATTGTGTACAGTTTTGGTCTCCTAACCTGAGGAAGGACATTCTTGCTATTGAGGGAGTGCAGCGAAGGTTCACCAGACTGATTCCCGGGATGGCGGGACTGACCTATCAAGAAAGACTGGATCAACTGGGCTTGTATTCACTGGAGTTCAGAAGAATGAGAGGGGACCTCATAGAAACGTTTAAAATTCTGACGGGGTTAGACAGGTTAGATGCAGGAAGAATGTTCCCAATGTTGGGGAAGTCCAGAACCAGGGGACACAGTCTAAGGATAAGGGGGAAGCCATTTAGGACTGAGATGAGGAGGAATTTCTTCACCCAGAGAGTGGTGAACCTGTGGAATTCTCTACCACAGAAAGTTGTTGAGGCCAATTCACTAAATATATTCAAAAAGGAGTTAGATGAAGTCCTTACTACTAGGGGAATCAAGGGGTATGGTGAGAAAGCAGGAATGGGGTACTGAAGTTGCATGTTCAGCCATGAACTCATTGAATGGCGGTGCAGGCTAGAAGGGCCGAATGGCCTACTCCTGCACCTATTTTCTATGTTTCTATGTTTCTATGACCAGAACCAGAATATATATCTACTTGCTACAGAATATATGCTTTCATTGTTGAATATACTGGTCTGGCGTAAAAATAAAATGGGGAAGGTGGCTCAACTGTGGCTTACAAGGGAAATTAGGGATAGTGTTAAATTCAAAGAAGAGGCATATAAATTGGCCCAAAAAAGCAGCAAACCTGAGGACTGGGAGAAATTTAGAATTCAGCAGAGGAGGATAAAAGGTTTAATTAGGAGAGGGAAAATAGAGTACAAGAGGAAGCTTGCAGGAACATAAAAAGTGACTGCAAAAGCTTCTACAGATACGTGAAGAGAAAAAGATTAGTGAAGACAAATGTAGGTCCCTTACAGTCAGAATCAGGTGAATTTATAATGGGGAACAAAGAAATGGCAGACCAATTGAACAAATACTTTGGATCTGTCTTCACTAAGGAAGACACAAATAACCTTCCGGAAATACTAGAGGTTAGAGGGTCTAGCGAAAAGAAGGAACTGAAGGAAATCCTTATTAGTCAGTAAATTGTGTTAGGGAAATTGATGGGATTGAAGGCCAATAAATCCCTGGGGCCTGATAGTCTGCATCCCAGAGTACTTAAGGAAGTGGCCCTGGAAATAGTGGATGCATTGGTGATCATTTTCCCACATTCCATAGACTCTGGATCAGATCCTATGGACTGGAGGGTAGCTAATGTAACCCCACTTTTTAAAAAAGGAGGGAGAGAGAATACAGGTAATTATAGACCGGTTAGCCTGACATCGGTAGTGGGGAAAATGTTGGAATCAATTATTAAAGATGAAATAGCAGCGCATTTGGAAAGCAGTGACAGGATCGGTCCAAGTCAGCATGGATTTATGAAAGAGAAATCATGCTTGACAAATCTTCTGGAATTTTTTGAGGATGTAATTAGTAGAGTGGGCAAGAGGGAGCCAGTGGATGTGGTGTATTTGGACTTTCAAAAGGCTTTTGACAAGGTCCCACACGAGATTAGTGTGCAAAATTAAAGCACATGGTATTGGGGGTAATGTACTGACATGGATAGAGAACTGGTTCACAGACAGGAAGCAAAGAGTAGGAATAAACGGGTCTTTCTCAGAATGGCAGTAGTGGGGTACCGCAAGGTTCAGTGCTGGGATCCCAGCTATTTACAAAATACATTAATGATTTAGACAAAGAAATTGAATGTAATATCTCCAAGTTTGCAGATGATACTAAACTGGGTGGTAGTGTGAGCTTTGGGGAAGATGCTAAGAGGCTGCAGGGTGACTTGAATAGGTTAGGTGAGTGGGGAAATACATGGCAGATGCAGTATAATGTAGATAAATGTGAGGTTATCCACTTTGGTAGTAAAAACAAGAAGGCAGATGATTATCTGAATGGTGACAAATTAGTAAAAGGGGAGGTGCAACGAGACCTGGGTGCCACAGTACATCAGTCATTAAAAGGTGGCTTACAGGTAAAGCAGGCGGTGAAGAAGGCAAATGGCATGTTGGCCTTCATAGTGAGAGGATTTGAGTAGAGGAGTAGGGAGGTCATACTACAGTTGTACAGGGCCTTGGTGAGGCCACACCTTGAGTATTGTGTACAGTTTTGGTCTCCTAATCTGAGGAAGGACATTCTTGCTATTGAGGGAGTGCAGCAAAGGTTCACCAGACTGATTCCCGGGATGACAGGATTGAAATATGAAGAAAGACTGGATCGGCTAGGCTTATATTCACTTGAATTTAGAAGAATGAGAGGGGATCTCACAGAAACATATAAAATTCTGACGGGATTGGACAGGTTAGATGTAGGAAGAATGCTCCTGATGTTAGGGAAGTCCAGAACCAGGGGTCACAGTCTAAGGATAAGGGGTAAGCCATTTAGGACCAAGATGAGGAGAAACTTCTTCACTCAGAGAATTGTGAACCTGTGGAATTCTCTACCACAGAAAGTTGTTGAGGCCAGTTCGTTGGATATATTCAAAAGGGAGTTAGATATGGCCCTTACGGCTAAAGGGATCAAGGGGTATGGAGAGAAAGTAGGAATAGGGTAATGAAGTGTATAATCAGCCATGATCATATTGAATGGTGCTGCAGGCTCAAAGGGCCTGCACCTATTTTCTATGTTTCTATGGTTCCATACCCAGAATCAGGATCATACACTAATGTAATGAACAAAGATAACTCTCGGTCCATTGGGATCAGTTTGCCCTTGGCTCATCAAGCCCTTTAATCCTGCCCTGCACCTGAGAGGGCAGACGGGGCCTCGGTTTAACATCTCATCTGAAAGACGGCACCTCTGACAGTGCGACACTCCGTGCTTGAGTTTCTGGAGTGGGACTTGAACCCACGACCTCCTGACTCAGAAACGAGAGTGCTGCCCACTGAGCCACAGTTAAACAGGACAGCCAGGGGAACAGACTGCTCTGTGAAGAGCTGATTTCAGGATGGGATCAGAGGAGTTTGAAGCCAGAACGTTGTGAGGAGCTTTACTGGGTAACAGCTTACACATTTGTTTTGCCTCCTCTCTGCTTATAAAGAGATAGCCAGGGCAGCAGCTTGGCTCTGCCGGACGATACAACTGAGTTTGGGCAGAGGGAACTGGCGCGCACATGGCGATCAGAACCACGGCTCGAGTGGAGGATGCACACCAACATGGGCCGAAAGGCCTTTTTCTGTGTTGTAAGTTCAATGTGACAGGGGGAGGAGTGTCCCCGAATGTACCAGGTCTGGCCAATGCCAATCTGTGTCACCTTGGCGTAACTCAGCCAATTGCTCAACAACCTCATGAAGCGGGTGAGCTTACCACTCCTTACACTCAGGCCAAGCCTTGAAGAGACAAAGGTGTCGAGATTGCCCGGGGTGTATTGTGTTGCTTGGTTGGGCGATTGGCGGAGGTGGGGGGGGGAAGGGCAAAGTCCTTTGAGGCTGGGTGTGGTTATCTCCTGTCTTCTCTCCCTCTCTCTCACGCACACTCTGCACTGCTAACGGACGCAGAGGGAAGCAGGTTACAAACAGGAAGAAAAGGTTCTCACAGCGCGGGCTAAACAGCAATCCGTCATCCGTTCTTCCTGCAAGGCTCCATGAGCTTCGTCTGACAATGTCACTTGAAACACAGAAGTTGTCTGAGCCTCTTAGAGTTTCCAGCACCTTCCAGTTTGGTCTCAGACTTCAAAAGCTCGGCAGGACTTTGCTCTCTCCCTGTCTGCATTTGCCTCCTGTGATCATCATCATCACAGGCGGTCCCTCGAACGAGGATGACTTGCTTCCACATGGGTTCACAGATGTTTCAATGAAGGACCCGATGTTCCAGTCCGGAACTCCAATTGAGGGGGTGGAAGATGCCTGTGCGTGGATTTTTTTAACGTGGGTTGACCGTTGCACACCAGCCACCACACGGGCTTGACAGAGCTAGGTCTTGGTCCAGTGGCAAGGGTTAACCAGGACGACTGGAGACCTGCTCTGCTGCACGGACCTAGTGCGCGCACACATATCGCAGTGTGCCCCTGGACCCTCGGCTCTTCTGGGCCCCGTACCTTCATTCGCCGCTCCTCCGCCACAATCTCTCGCCGCTCCTCCACCACAAATATTCTCCGCAACTTTTACAACAGTGACGACACCTCGAAAAGTGCCTCAATGGCTGTAAAGTGCCTCGGAATGTCCCGAGGTTGTGAAAGTTGCCATAGAAATACGAGTCTTTCTGTGAACAACTCTGTCAGTTATGGCGGGGGGAGAGGTTCCGGCCACAGTCTACCCTCTGCTACCCCAGCCCGTTCAATAAGGGCTGCCTCCAGACCCCACGGCCTCGATTTCCCTCAGCTTGCCCAAGAGGGTCGGGTCGGGACAGGACGGGACTTTTGCCCACCGACGTCCTTGCCATGCTGACCCATGGTCCTGGGTTAGGGATCATTAGTTAGACTACAATCAAAAAAACTTACAGCACAGAAGGAGGTCATTTTGACCCATTGTGTCCGTGCCGGCCAACCAAGAGCTACCCAGCCTAATCCCACTTTCCAGCTCTTGGTCGGTAGCCCTGTCGATTACGGCACTTCAGGTGCACATCCAAGTACTTTTTAAATGTGGTGAGGGTTTCTGCCTCTACCACCCTTTCAGGCAGTGAGTTCCAGACCCCCACCCTCTGGGTGAAATTGCCCCTCAAATCCCCTCTAAACCTCCTCCAATTACTTCAAATATATGCCCCCTGGTTGTTGACCCCTCTACTAAGGGAAATAGGTCTGTCCTATCCACTCTATCCAGGCCCCTTATAATTTTATACACCTCAATCAGGTCTCCCCTCAGCCTCCTCTGTTCCAAGGAAAACAAACACAGCCTATCCAATCTGACCTCATAGCTAACATTCTCCTGTCCCGGCAACATCCTCGTAAATCTCCTCTGTACCCTCTCTGGTGCAATCACATCCTTCCTGTAATGTGGTGACCAGAACTGCACGCAGTTGTCCAGCTGCGCAAGCTCTCAGTGGAACCTTCCCACCGACAGGGAACCGGCTGCTGCTGGAGGGGGTGGGGGGGGGGGGAGAGGGGTGTCGGAGGGGAGAAATGCTTCGGTGAAATCATCGCACCAGCACCGGTGGGGCAGGGGGGTGGGGGCGGACTATATCAGGAGGGCAGGCCTGCCTTAAACAATAGCTTAGAATTATTTGGTCAGGCTTTATCCTGGGTTGAGGCCTTCATCCGGCGAGTAGTTGGGACCTGAGTAGAGAGAAAGTGGGTCGCCATCTGGGTATTCTCCCTCCCACGCTCCTTCTGCCATCACCCCAGGGGTCACCACCACACAGGGAAGTGTGTACATGGGCTGTGGGAGGGGATTAAATGTGTGGGTAGTCAGTGATAGGGAAGTGTGTACATGGGCTGTGGGAGGGGATTAAATGGGTGGGTAGTCAGTGATAGGGGAGTGTGTACATGGGCTGTGGGAGGGGATTAAATGGGTGGGTAGGGTCAGTGATAGGGGAGTGTGTACATGGGCTGTGGGAGGGGATTAAATGGGTGGGTAGGGTCAGTGATAGGGGAGTGTGTACATGGGCTGTGGGAGGGGATTAAATGGATGGGTAGGGTCAGTGATAGGGGAGTGTGTACATGGGCTGTGGGAGGGGATTAAATGGGTGGGTAGGGTCAGTGATAGGGGAGTGTGTACATGGGCTGTGGGAGGGGATTAAATGGGTGGGTAGGGTCAGTGATAGGGGAGTGTGTACATGGGCTGTGGGAGGGGATTAAATGTGTGGGTAGTCAGTGATAGGGGAGAGTGTACATGGGCTGTGGGAGGGGATTAAATGGGTGGGTAGTCAGTGATAGGGGAGTGTGTACATGGGCT
Source organism: Pristiophorus japonicus (assembly GCF_044704955.1). Classification (NCBI taxonomy): domain Eukaryota; kingdom Metazoa; phylum Chordata; class Chondrichthyes; family Pristiophoridae; genus Pristiophorus; species Pristiophorus japonicus. Next base: position 8,754,462 of record NC_091977.1, read on the forward strand.
GTGGGAGGGGATTAAATGGGTGGGTAGTGTCTGTGATAGGGGAGTGTGTACATGGGCTGTGGGAGGGGATTAAATAGGTGGGTAGTCAATGATAGGGGAGAGTTTACATGGGCTGTGGGAGGGGATTAAATGGGTAGGTAGTCAGTGATAGGGGAGTGTGTACATGGGCTGTGGGAGGGGATTAAATGGGTGGGTAGTACGTGATAGGGGAGAATGTACATGGGCTGTGGGAGGGGATTAAATGGGTGGGTAGTCAGTGATAGGGGAGTGTGTACATGGGCTGTGGGAGGGGATTAAATGGGTGGGTAGTCAGTGATAGGGGAGTGTGTACATGGGCTGTGGGAGGGGATTAAATGAGTGGGTAGTCAGTGATAGGGGAGTGTGTACATGGGCTATGGGAGGGGATTAAATGGGTGGGTAGTCAGTGATAGGGGAGCGTGTACATGGGCTGTGGGAGGGGATTAAATGGGTGGGTAGTCAGTGATAGGGGAGTGTGTACATGGGCTGTGGGAGGGGTTTAAATGGGTGGGTATTGTCTGTGATAGGGGAGAGTGTACATGGGCTGTGGGAGGGGATTAAATGGGTGGGTAGTCAGTGATAGGGGAGCGTGTACATGGGCTGTGGGAGGGGATTAAATGGGTAGGTAGTCAGTGATAGGGGAGTGTGTACATGGGCTGTGGGAGGGGATTAAATGGGTGGGTAGTCAGTGATAGGGGAGTGTGTACATGGGCTGTGGGAGGGGATTAAATGGGTGGGTAGTCAGTGATAGGGGAGTGTACATGGGCTGTGGGAGGGGATTAAATGGGTGGGTAGTCAGTGATAGGGGAGTGTGTACATGGGCTGTGGGAGGGGATTAAATGGGTGGGTAGTCAGTGATAGGGGAGTGTGTACATGGGCTGTGGGAGGGGATTAAATGGGTGGGTAGTCAGTGATAGGGGAGTGTGTACATGGGCTGTGGGAGGGGATTAAACATGTGTGGAAAATCATGCGAACTCCCTAATTCCTGCCATACAGAATCTATCATAGAGGCTGTGCACCAGAGGTGTGAATTCTAGGCGACTGTCAATGTGACTGACAGAGAAACATAACCCACACAATTCTCATAGTGCTCATTGTTCCAAGAGACCAGATATTTTTAAATCTTGGCCTCGCAGTTTTTAGAATACTTTAGATAGACTCTCTCAGACAGTTTCTTGCGTCCCCTGCTTCCCTCTCTCTCTCTCTCTCTCACTCCAGGGGGTATTTAACGGTGGGTTATAGTGTAATACGGGCAATATTGAATCAGCCGCACATTACATATTGCTCCCCATTTTCATTCCCGTTAACCTCCGGCTGCCGACTCGCTTTCACCCATTATGTGATAGATTAAGTTACAGATATGTGAAGGGAAAAAGATTAGTGAAGACAAACGTAGGTCCCTTGCAGTCGGATTCAGGTGAATTTATAATGGGGAACAAAGAAATGGCAGACCAATTGAACAAATACTTTGGTTCTGTCTTCACGAAGGAAGACACAAATAACCTTCCGGAAGTACTAGGGGACCGAGGGTCTAGTGAGAAGGAGGAACTGAAGGATATCCTTATTAGGCGGGAAATTGTGTTAGGGAAATTGATGGGATTGAAGGCCAATAAATCCCCGGGGCCTGATAGTCTGCATCCCAGAGTAGTTCAGGAAATGGCCCTAGAAATAGTGGATGCATTGGTGATCATTTTCCAATAGTCTATCGACTCGGGATCAGTTCCTATGGACTGGAGGGTAGCGAATGTAACGCCACTTTTTAAAAAGGGAGGGAGAGAGAAAGCGGGTAATTATAGATTGGTTAGCCTGACATCAGTAGTGGGGAAAATGTTGGAATCAATTATTAAGGATGAAATAGCAGCGCATTTGGAAAGCAGTGACAGGATCGGTCCAAGTCAGCATGGATTTATGAAGAGGATATCATGCTTGACAAATCTTCTGGCATTTTTTGAGGATGTAACAAGTAGAGTGGACAAGGGAGAACCAGTGGATGTGGTGTATTTGGACTTTCAAAAGGTTTTTGACAAGGTCCCACACAAGAGATTGTTGTGCAAAATCAAAGCACATGGTATTGGGGGTAATACACTGACATGGATGGAGAACTGGTTGGCAGACAGGAAGCAGAGAGTCGGGATAAATGGGTCCTTTTCAGAATGGCAGGCAGTGACTAGTGGGGTACCGCAGGGCTCAGTGCTGGGACCCCAGCTATTTACAATATACATCAATGATTTAGATGAAGGAATTGAGTGTAATATCTCCAAGTTTGCAGATGACACTAAACTGGATGGTGGTGTGAGCTGTGAGGGAGACGCTAAGAGGCTGCAGGGTGACTCAGACAGGTTAGGTGAATGGGAAAAAGCATGGCAGATGCAGTATAATGTGGATAAATGTGAGTTTATCCACTTTGGGGGCAAAAATGCGATGACAGAATATTATCTGAATGGCGGCAGATTAGGAAAAGGGGAGGTGCAACGAGACCTGGGTGTCATGGTTCATCAGTCATTGAAAGTTGGCATGCAGGTACTGGTCTTGGAGTGACACCCGATTGATGGTGGCCTTGTAATCGCCACATATCCTGACCGACCCATCCGCCTTGAGCAGTGGCACGATCGGGCTCGCCCAGTCACTGAATTCGACTGGCGAGATGATGCCTTCCCTCAGTAGGCAGTCCAATTCGCATTCTATCTTTTCCCGCATCACGTACGGCACCGCTCTGGTGTATTGGCCTGGCGTCTGGGTTTGTGTGAATCACGACCTTGGCCCCCATGAAAGTGCCAATGCCGGGTTGAAATAGTGAGTCAAATTTGTCCAGGATCTGTGAGAATGATACTTGCTCCACAGAAGAAATTGCATTGACATCGCCCTATTTCCAGTTCATAACAGAAAGCCAACTCCTCCTCAGTAGTGCGGGACCGTCCCCCGGGACAATCCAGAGTGGCAACCTGTTTTCCGAATCTTTGTGGGTCACGACTACCGTGGCACTGCCTAGCACCGGAATGATCTCCTTTGTATATGTCTGTAGCAGTGCGTCAATCGGCAATAATTTTGGCCTCCTGGCCTTGGACACCCACAACTTTTCGAACTGTTTGATACTCATCAGGGACTGGCTGGCCCCTGTGTCCAGCTGCATTAATACTGGGATGCCATTGAGGAGCACTTTCATCATTATCGGTGGCGTTCTGGTATATGAACTGTATATGTGCTCCACATGAACTCGCTGAACTTCAGCTTCCAGCGATTTCCCCCAGTATTCATTTGGCTTCGTAGGGCTTACATCGGGCCCGTCCTCCTCGTACATCAACCTGGCTGCAGGCTTCCTGCACATACGTGCCAAGTGACCGCTGACATTGCAGTTTCTGCAGGTATATTGCTGATACCTGCAAGCTCTGGCTGGGTGTTTGCCTCCACACCTCCAGCATGAGCTGGAGGCCTCATTGTTGGAAACAAAAGGTCCATTACCAGTCAATTGTCTCTGACTGTCTCTGTAACTGTCCTTAAGTGCACCATTAACAGGTGTTCATGGCCCCATTACTGGCTGCATTGTCCATTGCGATGGCATGAATCGCCGTTCAGCTAGCCATTGTCTCTGTTGAATTCCCCCTTTGGGTTCGATTACATGCTGGGGCATGTCCGATTGCTCTTGTCTGCCTAGAGAACTGTGTGCCGTGTTAACAATGTTGACTCCCTGGTCGTTTGCTGCATTTGAGCCAAGATTTTTTGCCATAAATCATTCTGGTCTCTTCCTCCCCTGAGATAAATGTCTGGGCTATCAGTGCCGCCGCTTCCAAGGTCAAGCCTTTGGTCTCAATCAGTTTCCTGAAAACCCCAGCGTGCCCGATGCCCTCAATAAAAAAGTCTCGCAGCATCTCCGCTCTGCATCTGGGAACTTACATAGGCTCGCCAGTCGCCGGAGATCTGCCACGAAGTCTGGAACACTTTGCCCTTCTTGCCGCCGGTGCGTGTAAAACCGGTGTCTCGCCGTGTGCATGCTGCTCGTCGGTTTAAGGTGTTCCCTGATCAACTTACTGAGCTCTTCGAACGTCTGGTCCACCGGCATCTCTGGCACTAGAAGGTCCTTCATCAGGGAATACGTTCTGGATCCACAAACCGTCAGGAGATGAGCCCTGTGTTTGTCGGCCGAACCCTGTCCCAACCATTCCTTAGTAACAAAACTTTGCTGTGGTCTCTCAATAAAGTCATCCCAATCATCACCAACACAGGACCTCTCTTCTGTGCTGCTAGTGGCCATGCTCACGTGGTTTAAATCCCAGTTTCTCGTCGCCAATAATATGTCCTTACTAAACAGTATAAATGCACACGAGGCCCATATTTGAGAGAAGGTCACCAGTTACCTTTATTACCATGACCTCAAGAGACAGGTTAGGAGTGTCTCCCACAAGTTTGCCCCCTGTGGTCAGTGTTCTCAAGGTGTACAACTTAGGTCAGCTTATACATGGGTTACAATGATAGTTGAATACATAACACTCTCAGTCTGACTCTCTCTCTCAGTCTGTCTCTCTCTCCCTCAGTCTGACACTCTGTCTGACTCTCTCTCTCTCAGTCTGACTCTCTCAGTCTGACTCTCTCTCTCTCTCAGTCTGACTTGCTCTCTCAGTCTGACTCTCTCTCTCTCTCAGTCTGACTCTCTCAGTCTGACTCTCTCTCTCAGTCTGACTCTCTCTCTCAGTCTGACTCTCTCTCTCTCACTCTGTCTGACTCTCTCTCAGTCTGACACTCTCTCACTCTCTCAGTCTGACTCTCTCTCTCAGTCTGACTCTCTCTCAGTCTGACTCTCTCTCTTAGTCTGACTCTCTCTCTCAGTCTAACTCTCTCAGTCTGACTCTCTCTCTCTCTCTGTCTGATTCTCTCAGTCTGACTCTCTCTTTCTCTGTCTGACTCTCTCAGTCTGACTCTCTCTCTCTCTCTGTCTAACTCTCTCAGTCTGACTCTCTCAGTCTGACTCTCTCTCTCTCTCAGTCTGACTCTCTCTCTCTCTCAGTCTGACTCTCTCTCTCAGTCTGACTCTCATTCTGACTCTCTCAGTCTGACTCTCTCTCTCAGTCTGACTCTCTCTCTCTCTCTCTCTCAGTCTGACTCTCTCTCAGTCTGATCTCTCTCTCTCTCTCTGTCTGACTCTCTCTCAGTCTGACTCTCTCTCACTCTGTCTGACTCTCTCTCAGTCTGACTCTCTCTCTCTCAGTCTGACTCTCTCTCAGTCTGACACTCTCTCACTCTCTCAGTCTGACTCTCTCTCTCTCAGTCTGACTCTCTCAGTCTGACTCTCTCTCTCTCTCTCTCAGTCTAACTCTCTCAGTCTGACTCTCTCTCTCAGTCTGACTCTCTCAGTCTGACTCTCTCTCTCACTCTCTCAGTCTGACTCTCTCTCTCTCAGTCTGACTCTCTCAGTCTGACTCTCTCTCTCTCTCTCTCAGTCTAACTCTCTCAGTCTGACTCTCTCTCTCAGTCTGACTCTCTCAGTCTGACTCTCTCTCTCTCTCTCTCAGTCTGACTCTCTCTCTCTCTCAGTCTGACTCTCTCTCTCAGTCTGACTCTCATTCTGACTCTCTCTCAGTCTGACTCTCTCTCTCTCTCTGTCTGACTCTCTCTCAGTCTGACTCTCTCTCTCTCTCTCTGTCTGACTCTCTCTCAGTCTGACTCTCTCTCTCTGTCTGACTCTCTCTCAGTCTGACTCTCTCTCTCTCACTCTGTCTGACTCTCTCTCAGTCTGACTCTCTCTCTCTCAGTCTGACTCTCTCTCAGTCTGACTCTCTCTCTCTTAGTCTGACTCTCTCTCTCAGTCTAACTCTCTCAGTCTGACTCTCTCTCTCTCTCTGTCTGACTCTCTCAGTCTGACTCTCTCTCTCTCTCTCTCAGTCTGACTCTCTCAGTCTGACTCTCTCTCTCTCAGTCTGACTCTCTCAGTCTGACTCTCTCTCACTCTGTCTGACTCTCTCTCAGTTTGACTCTCTCTCTCTCAGTCTGACTCTCTCTCAGTCTGACACTCTCTCACTCTCTCAGTCTGACTCTCTCTCTCTCAGTCTGACTCTCTCTCAGTCTGACTCTCTCTCTCTTAGTCTGACTCTCTCAGTCTGACTCTCTCTCTCTCTCAGTCTGACTCTCTCTTTCTCTGTCTGACTCTCTCAGTCTGACTCTCTCTCTCTCTCTCTCAGTCTAACTCTCTCAGTCTGACTCTCTCTCAGTTCTCAGTCTGACTCTCTCAGTCTGACTCTCTCTCTCTCTGTCTGACTCTCTCAGTCTGACTCTCTCTTTCTCTGTCTGACTCTCTCAGTCTAACTCTCTCAGTCTGACTCTCTCTCAGTCTGACTCTCTCAGTCTGATTATCTCTCTCTCTCTCTCAGTCTGACTCTCTCAGTCTGACTCTCTCTCTCTCTCTCAGTCTTACTCTCTCTCTCAGTCTAACTCTCTCTCTCTCAGTCTGACTCTCTCATTCTGACTCTCTCAGTCTGACTCTCTCTCTCAGTCTGACTCTCTCTCTCTCTCTCTCTCTCAGTCTGACTCTATCATTCTGACTCTCTCAGTCTGACTCTCTCTCTCTCAGTCTGACTCTCTCTCTCAGTCTGTCTCTCTCTCAGTCTGACTCTCTCTCAGTCTGACTCTCTCTCTCGCTCTGTCTGACTCTCTCTCAGTCTGACTCTCTCTCTCTCTCAGTCTGACTCTCTCTCTCTCTCTCTCTCTCAGTCTGACTCTCTCAGTCTGACTCTCTCTCTCAGTCTGACTCTCTCTCAGTCTGACTCTCTCTCTCTCTCTGTCTGACTCTCTCTCAGTCTGACTCTCTCTCTCTCTCAGTCTGACTCTCTCTCTCAGTCTAACTCTCTCAGTCTGACTCTCTCTCTCTCTCTGTCTGACTCTCTCAGTCTGACTCTCTCTCTCTCTCTCTCAGTCTGACTCTCTCAGTCTGACTCTCTCTCTCTCTCTCTCTCTCTCTCTCAGTCTGACTCTCTCTCTCTCTGTCTGACTCTCTCAGTCTGACTTCAGTCTGACTCTCTCTCTCTCTGTCTGACTCTCTCTCTCTCTCAGTCTGACTCTCTCTCTCTGTCTGTCTGACTCTCTCTCTCTCTGTCTGACTCTCTCTCAGTCTGACTCTCTCTCTCTCTCTCAGTCTGACTCTCTCTCTCTCTCAGTCTGACTCATTCAGTCTGGCTCTCTCTCACTCTCTCAGTCTGACTCTCTCTGTCTGACTATTTCAGTCTGACTCTTTCTCAGTCGGACTCTCTCTCTCTCTCTCTCTCAGTCTAACTCTCTCAGTCTGACTCTCTCAGTCTGACTTTCTCTCTCTCTCTCTCAGTCTGACTCTCTCAGTCTGACTCTCTCTCTCTCTGTCTGACTCTCTCTCAGTCTGACTTCAGTCTGACTCTCTCTCTCTCTGTCTGACTCTCTCTCTCTCTCAGTCTGACTCTCTCTCTCTGTCTGTCTGACTCTCTCTCTCTCTGTCTGACTCTCTCTCAGTCTGACTCTCTCTCTCTCTCTCAGTCTGACTCTCTCTCTCTCAGTCTGACTCTCTCAGTCTGGCTCTCTCTCACTCTCTCAGTCTGACTCTCTCTCTCTCTCTCTCAGTTTGACTCTCTGTCTGACTATTTCAGTCTGACTCTCTCTCAGTCTGACTCTCTCTCTCTCAGTCTGACTCTCTCTCTGTCTGTCTGACTCTCTCTCTCTCTGTCTGACTCTCTCAGTCTGACTCTCTCTCTCTCTCAGTCTGACTCTCTCTCTCTCTCAGTCTGACTCTCTCAGTCTGGCTCTCTCTCACTCTCTCAGTCTGACTCTCTCTCTCTCAGTCTGACTCTCTCTGTCTGACTATTTCAGTCTGACTCTCTCTCAGTCTGACTCTCTCTCTCAGTCTGACTCTCTCTCTCTCTCAGTCTGACTCTCTCTCTCTCTCTCTCTCAGTCTGACTCTCTCAGTCTGACTCTCTCTCTCTCTCTCTGTCTGACTCTCTCAGTCTGACTCTCTCTCTCTCTCTCTCTCAGTCTGACTCTCTCAGTCTGACTCTCTCTCTCTCTCTCTCTCTCTCTGTCTGACTCTCTCAGTCTGACTTCTCTCTCTCTGTCTGACTCTCTCAGTCTGACTTCAGTCTGACTCTCTCTCTCTCTGTCTGACTCTCTCTCTCTCTCAGTCTGACTCTCTCTCTCTGTCTGTCTGACTCTCTCTCTCTCTGTCTGACTCTCTCTCAGTCTGACTCTCTCTCTCTCTCAGTCTGACTCTCTCTCTCTCTCAGTCTGACTCTTTCAGTCTGGCTCTCTCTCACTCTCTCAGTCTGACTCTCTCTCTCTCTCTCTCAGTCTGGCTCTCTCTGTCTGACTATTTCAGTCTGACTCTTTCTCAGTCTGACTCTCTCTCTCTCTCTCTCAGTCTAACTCTCTCAGTCTGACTCTCTCAGTCTGACTTTCTCTCTCTCTCTCTCAGTCTGACTCTCTCAGTCTGACTCTCTCTCTCTCTGTCTGACTCTCTCTCAGTCTGACTTCAGTCTGACTCTCTCTCTCTGTCTGACTCTCTCTCTCTCTCAGTCTGACTCTCTCTCTGTCTGTCTGACTCTCTCTCAGTCTGACTCTCTCTCTCTCTCTCAGTCTGACTCTCTCTCTCTCAGTCTGACTCTCTCAATCTGGCTCTCTCTCACTCTCTCAGTCTGACTCTCTCTCTCTCTCTCTCTCTCAGTTTGACTCTCTCTGTCTGACTATTTCAGTCTGACTCTCTCTCAGTCTGACTCTCTCTCTGTCTGTCTGACTCTCTCTCTCTCTGTCTGACTCTCTCAGTCTGACTCTCTCTCTCTCTCAGTCTGACTCTCTCTCTCTCTCTCTCAGTCTGACTCTCTCAGTCTGGCTCTCTCTCACTCTCTCAGTCTGACTCTCTCTCTCTCTCAGTCTGACTCTCTCTTTCTCTGTCTGACTCTCTCAGTCTGACTCTCTCTCTCTCTCTCTCAGTCTAACTCTCTCAGTCTGACTCTCTCTCAGTTCTCAGTCTGACTCTCTCAGTCTGACTCTCTCTCTCTCTGTCTGACTCTCTCAGTCTGACTCTCTCTTTCTCTGTCTGACTCTCTCAGTCTAACTCTCTCAGTCTGACTCTCTCTCAGTCTGACTCTCTCAGTCTGATTATCTCTCTCTCTCTCTCAGTCTGACTCTCTCAGTCTGACTCTCTCTCTCTCTCTCAGTCTTACTCTCTCTCTCAGTCTAACTCTCTCTCTCTCAGTCTGACTCTCTCATTCTGACTCTCTCAGTCTGACTCTCTCTCTCAGTCTGACTCTCTCTCTCTCTCTCTCTCAGTCTGACTCTCTCATTCTGACTCTCTCAGTCTGACTCTCTCTCTCTCAGTCTGACTCTCTCTCTCAGTCTGTCTCTCTCTCAGTCTGACTCTCTCTCAGTCTGACTCTCTCTCTCGCTCTGTCTGACTCTCTCTCAGTCTGACTCTCTCTCTCTCTCAGTCTGACTCTCTCTCTCTCTCTCTCTCTCAGTCTGACTCTCTCATTCTGACTCTCTCAGTCTGACTCTCTCTCTCTCAGTCTGACTCTCTCTCTCAGTCTGACTCTCTCTCAGTCTGACTCTCTCTCTCTCTCTGTCTGACTCTCTCTCAGTCTGACTCTCTCTCTCAGTCTAACTCTCTCAGTCTGACTCTCTCTCTCTCTCTGTCTGACTCTCTCAGTCTGACTCTCTCTCTCTCTCTCTCAGTCTGACTCTCTCAGTCTGACTCTCTCTCTCTCTCTCTCTCTCTCTCAGTCTGACTCTCTCTCTCTCTGTCTGACTCTCTCAGTCTGACTTCAGTCTGACTCTCTCTCTCTCTGTCTGACTCTCTCTCTCTCTCAGTCTGACTCTCTCTCTCTGTCTGTCTGACTCTCTCTCTCTCTGTCTGACTCTCTCTCAGTCTGACTCTCTCTCTCTCTCTCAGTCTGACTCTCTCTCTCTCTCAGTCTGACTCTTTCAGTCTGGCTCTCTCTCACTCTCTCAGTCTGACTCTCTCTCTCTCTCTCTCAGTCTGGCTCTCTCTGTCTGACTATTTCAGTCTGACTCTTTCTCAGTCTGACTCTCTCTCTCTCTCTCTCTCAGTCTAACTCTCTCAGTCTGACTCTCTCAGTCTGACTTTCTCTCTCTCTCTCTCAGTCTGACTCTCTCAGTCTGACTCTCTCTCTCTCTGTCTGACTCTCTCTCAGTCTGACTTCAGTCTGACTCTCTCTCTCTCTGTCTGACTCTCTCTCTCTCTCAGTCTGACTCTCTCTCTGTCTGTCTGACTCTCTCTCTCTCTGTCTGACTCTCTCTCAGTCTGACTCTCTCTCTCTCTCTCAGTCTGACTCTCTCTCTCTCAGTCTGACTCTCTCAGTCTGGCTCTCTCTCACTCTCTCAGTCTGACTCTCTCTCTCTCTCTCTCAGTTTGACTCTCTGTCTGACTATTTCAGTCTGACTCTCTCTCAGTCTGACTCTCTCTCTCTCAGTCTGACTCTCTCTCTGTCTGTCTGACTCTCTCTCTCTCTGTCTGACTCTCTCAGTCTGACTCTCTCTCTCTCTCAGTCTGACTCTCTCTCTCTCTCAGTCTGACTCTCTCAGTCTGGCTCTCTCTCACTCTCTCAGTCTGACTCTCTCTCTCTCAGTCTGACTCTCTCTGTCTGACTATTTCAGTCTGACTCTCTCTCAGTCTGACTCTCTCTCTCAGTCTGACTCTCTCTCTCTCTCAGTCTGACTCTCTCTCTCTCTCTCTCTCAGTCTGACTCTCTCAGTCTGACTCTCTCTCTCTCTCTCTGTCTGACTCTCTCAGTCTGACTCTCTCTCTCTCTCTCTCAGTCTGACTCTCTCAGTCTGACTCTCTCTCTCTCTCTCTCTCTCTGTCTGACTCTCTCAGTCTGACTCTCTCTCTCTCTGTCTGACTCTCTCAGTCTGACTTCAGTCTGACTCTCTCTCTCTCTGTCTGACTCTCTCTCTCTCTCAGTCTGACTCTCTCTCTCTGTCTGTCTGACTCTCTCTCTCTCTGTCTGACTCTCTCTCAGTCTGACTCTCTCTCTCTCTCAGTCTGACTCTCTCTCTCTCTCAGTCTGACTCTTTCAGTCTGGCTCTCTCTCACTCTCTCAGTCTGACTCTCTCTCTCTCTCTCTCAGTCTGGCTCTCTCTGTCTGACTATTTCAGTCTGACTCTTTCTCAGTCTGACTCTCTCTCTCTCTCTCTCAGTCTAACTCTCTCAGTCTGACTCTCTCAGTCTGACTTTCTCTCTCTCTCTCTCAGTCTGACTCTCTCAGTCTGACTCTCTCTCTCTCTGTCTGACTCTCTCTCAGTCTGACTTCAGTCTGACTCTCTCTCTCTCTGTCTGACTCTCTCTCTCTCTCAGTCTGACTCTCTCTCTGTCTGTCTGTCTCTCTCTCTCTCTGTCTGACTCTCTCTCAGTCTGACTCTCTCTCTCTCTCTCAGTCTGACTCTCTCTCTCTCAGTCTGACTCTCTCAATCTGGCTCTCTCTCACTCTCTCAGTCTGACTCTCTCTCTCTCTCTCTCTCTCAGTCTGACTCTCTCAGTCTGACTCTCTCTCTCAGTCTGACTCTCTCTCAGTCTGACTCTCTCTCTCTCTCTGTCTGACTCTCTCTCAGTCTGACTCTCTCTCTCTCTCAGTCTGACTCTCTCTCTCAGTCTAACTCTCTCAGTCTGACTCTCTCTCTCTCTCTGTCTGACTCTCTCAGTCTGACTCTCTCTCTCTCTCTCTCAGTCTGACTCTCTCAGTCTGACTCTCTCTCTCTCTCTCTCTCTCTCTCAGTCTGACTCTCTCTCTCTCTGTCTGACTCTCTCAGTCTGACTTCAGTCTGACTCTCTCTCTCTCTGTCTGACTCTCTCTCTCTCTCAGTCTGACTCTCTCTCTCTGTCTGTCTGACTCTCTCTCTCTCTCTGTCTGACTCTCTCTCAGTCTGACTCTCTCTCTCTCTCTCAGTCTGACTCTCTCTCTCTCTCAGTCTGACTCTTTCAGTCTGGCTCTCTCTCACTCTCTCAGTCTGACTCTCTCTCTCTCTCTCTCAGTCTGGCTCTCTCTGTCTGACTATTTCAGTCTGACTCTTTCTCAGTCTGACTCTCTCTCTCTCTCTCTCTCAGTCTAACTCTCTCAGTCTGACTCTCTCAGTCTGACTTTCTCTCTCTCTCTCTCAGTCTGACTCTCTCAGTCTGACTCTCTCTCTCTCTGTCTGACTCTCTCTCAGTCTGACTTCAGTCTGACTCTCTCTCTCTCTGTCTGACTCTCTCTCTCTCTCAGTCTGACTCTCTCTCTGTCTGTCTGACTCTCTCTCTCTCTGTCTGACTCTCTCTCAGTCTGACTCTCTCTCTCTCTCTCAGTCTGACTCTCTCTCTCTCAGTCTGACTCTCTCAGTCTGGCTCTCTCTCACTCTCTCAGTCTGACTCTCTCTCTCTCTCTCTCAGTTTGACTCTCTGTCTGACTATTTCAGTCTGACTCTCTCTCAGTCTGACTCTCTCTCTCTCAGTCTGACTCTCTCTCTGTCTGTCTGACTCTCTCTCTCTCTGTCTGACTCTCTCAGTCTGACTCTCTCTCTCTCTCAGTCTGACTCTCTCTCTCTCTCAGTCTGACTCTCTCAGTCTGGCTCTCTCTCACTCTCTCAGTCTGACTCTCTCTCTCTCAGTCTGACTCTCTCTGTCTGACTATTTCAGTCTGACTCTCTCTCAGTCTGACTCTCTCTCTCAGTCTGACTCTCTCTCTCTCTCAGTCTGACTCACTCTCTCTCTCTCTCAGTCTGACTCTCTCAGTCTGACTCTCTCTCTCTCTCTCTGTCTGACTCTCTCAGTCTGACTCTCTCTCTCTCTCTCTCAGTCTGACTCCCTCAGTCTGACTCTCTCTCTCTCTGTCTGACTCTCTCAGTCTGACTCTCTCTCTCTCTGTCTGACTCTCTCAGTCTGACTTCAGTCTGACTCTCTCTCTCTCTGTCTGACTCTCTCTCTCTCTCAGTCTGACTCTCTCTCTCTGTCTGTCTGACTCTCTCTCTCTCTGTCTGACTCTCTCTCAGTCTGACTCTCTCTCTCTCTCAGTCTGACTCTCTCTCTCTCTCAGTCTGACTCTTTCAGTCTGGCTCTCTCTCGCTCTCTCAGTCTGACTCTCTCTCTCTCTCTCAGTCTGGCTCTCTCTGTCTGACTATTTCAGTCTGACTCTTTCTCAGTCTGACTCTCTCTCTCTCTCTCTCAGTCTAACTCTCTCAGTCTGACTCTCTCAGTCTGACTTTCTCTCTCTCTCTCTCAGTCTGACTCTCTCAGTCTGACTCTCTCTCTCTCTGTCTGACTCTCTCTCAGTCTGACTTCAGTCTGACTCTCTCTCTCTCTGTCTGACTCTCTCTCTCTCTCAGTCTGACTCTCTCTCTGTCTGTCTGACTCTCTCTCTCTCTGTCTGACTCTCTCTCAGTCTGACTCTCTCTCTCTCTCTCAGTCTGACTCTCTCTCTCTCAGTCTGACTCTCTCAATCTGGCTCTCTCTCACTCTCTCAGTCTGACTCTCTCTCTCTCTCTCTCTCTCAGTTTGACTCTCTCTGTCTGACTATTTCAGTCTGACTCTCTCTCAGTCTGACTCTCTCTCTGTCTGTCTGACTCTCTCTCTCTCTGTCTGACTCTCTCAGTCTGACTCTCTCTCTCTCTCTCAGTCTGACTCTCTCTCTCTCTCTCTCAGTCTGACTCTCTCAGTCTGGCTCTCTCTCACTCTCTCAGTCTGACTCTCTCTCTCTCAGTCTGACTCTCTCTGTCTGACTATTTCAGTCTGACTCTCTCTCAGTCTGACTCTCTCTCTCTGTCTGACTCTCTCTCTCTCTCAGTCTGACTCTCTCAGTCTGACTCTCTCTCTCTCTCTCTCTCAGTCTGACTCTTTCAGTCTGACTCTCTCTCTCAGTCTGGCTCTCTCTCAGTCTGGCTCTCTCTCTCTGACTCTCTCAGTCTCTGAATCTCTCAGTCTCTCTCAGTTTGACTCTCTCTCTCTCTCTCAGCCTGACTCTCTCAGTCTGACTATTTCAGTCTGACTCTCTCTCTCTCTGTCTGACTCTCTCTCTCAGTCTGACTCTCTCTCTCTCAGTCTGACTCTCTCAGTCTGACTCTCTCTCTCTCTCTCTCAGTCTGACTCTCTCTCTCTCAGTCTGACTCTCTCAGTCTGGCTCTCTCTCACTCTCTCAGTCTGACTCTCTCTCTCTCTCTCTCAGTTTGACTCTCTGTCTGACTATTTCAGTCTGACTCTCTCTCAGTCTGACTCTCTCTCTCTCAGTCTGACTCTCTCTCTGTCTGTCTGACTCTCTCTCTCTCTGTCTGACTCTCTCAGTCTGACTCTCTCTCTCTCTCAGTCTGACTCTCTCTCTCTCTCAGTCTGACTCTCTCAGTCTGGCTCTCTCTCACTCTCTCAGTCTGACTCTCTCTCTCTCAGTCTGACTCTCTCTGTCTGACTATTTCAGTCTGACTCTCTCTCAGTCTGACTCTCTCTCTCAGTCTGACTCTCTCTCTCTCTCAGTCTGACTCTCACTCTCTCTCTCTCTCAGTCTGACTCTCTCAGTCTGACTCTCTCTCTCTCTCTCTGTCTGACTCTCTCAGTCTGACTCTCTCTCTCTCTCTCTCAGTCTGACTCTCTCAGTCTGACTCTCTCTCTCTCTCTCTCTCTCTGTCTGACTCTCTCAGTCTGACTCTCTCTCTCTCTGTCTGACTCTCTCAGTCTGACTTCAGTCTGACTCTCTCTCTCTCTGTCTGACTCTCTCTCTCTCTCAGTCTGACTCTCTCTCTCTGTCTGTCTGACTCTCTCTCTCTCTGTCTGACTCTCTCTCAGTCTGACTCTCTCTCTCTCTCAGTCTGACTCTCTCTCTCTCTCAGTCTGACTCTTTCAGTCTGGCTCTCTCTCACTCTCTCAGTCTGACTCTCTCTCTCTCTCTCAGTCTGGCTCTCTCTGTCTGACTATTTCAGTCTGACTCTTTCTCAGTCTGACTCTCTCTCTCTCTCTCTCAGTCTAACTCTCTCAGTCTGACTCTCTCAGTCTGACTCTCTCTCTCTCTCTCTCTCAGTCTGACTCTTTCAGTCTGACTCTCTCTCTCAGTCTGGCTCTCTCTCAGTCTGGCTCTCTCTCTCTGACTCTCTCAGTCTCTGAATCTCTCAGTCTCTCTCAGTTTGACTCTCTCTCTCTCTCTCAGCCTGACTCTCTCAGTCTGACTATTTCAGTCTGACTCTCTCTCTCTCTGTCTGACTCTCTCTCTCAGTCTGACTCTCTCTCTCTCAGTCTGACTCTCTCAGTCTGACTCTCTCTCTCTCTCTCTCAGTCTGACTCTCTCTCTCTCAGTCTGACTCTCTCAGTCTGGCTCTCTCTCACTCTCTCAGTCTGACTCTCTCTCTCTCTCTCTCAGTTTGACTCTCTGTCTGACTATTTCAGTCTGACTCTCTCTCAGTCTGACTCTCTCTCTCTCAGTCTGACTCTCTCTCTGTCTGTCTGACTCTCTCTCTCTCTGTCTGACTCTCTCAGTCTGACTCTCTCTCTCTCTCAGTCTGACTCTCTCTCTCTCTCAGTCTGACTCTCTCAGTCTGGCTCTCTCTCACTCTCTCAGTCTGACTCTCTCTCTCTCAGTCTGACTCTCTCTGTCTGACTATTTCAGTCTGACTCTCTCTCAGTCTGACTCTCTCTCTCAGTCTGACTCTCTCTCTCTCTCAGTCTGACTCTCACTCTCTCTCTCTCTCAGTCTGACTCTCTCAGTCTGACTCTCTCTCTCTCTCTCTGTCTGACTCTCTCAGTCTGACTCTCTCTCTCTCTCTCTCAGTCTGACTCTCTCAGTCTGACTCTCTCTCTCTCTCTCTCTCTCTGTCTGACTCTCTCAGTCTGACTCTCTCTCTCTCTGTCTGACTCTCTCAGTCTGACTTCAGTCTGACTCTCTCTCTCTCTGTCTGACTCTCTCTCTCTCTCAGTCTGACTCTCTCTCTCTGTCTGTCTGACTCTCTCTCTCTCTGTCTGACTCTCTCTCAGTCTGACTCTCTCTCTCTCTCAGTCTGACTCTCTCTCTCTCTCAGTCTGACTCTTTCAGTCTGGCTCTCTCTCACTCTCTCAGTCTGACTCTCTCTCTCTCTCTCAGTCTGGCTCTCTCTGTCTGACTATTTCAGTCTGACTCTTTCTCAGTCTGACTCTCTCTCTCTCTCTCTCAGTCTAACTCTCTCAGTCTGACTCTCTCAGTCTGACTTTCTCTCTCTCTCTCTCAGTCTGACTCTCTCAGTCTGACTCTCTCTCTCTCTGTCTGACTCTCTCTCAGTCTGACTTCAGTCTGACTCTCTCTCTCTCTGTCTGACTCTCTCTCTCTCTCAGTCTGACTCTCTCTCTGTCTGTCTGACTCTCTCTCTCTCTCTGTCTGACTCTCTCTCAGTCTGACTCTCTCTCTCTCTCAGTCTGACTCTCTCTCTCTCAGTCTGACTCTCAATCTGGCTCTCTCTCACTCTCTCAGTCTGACTCTCTCTCTCTCTCTCTCAGTTTGACTCTCTCTGTCTGACTATTTCAGTCTGACTCTCTCTCAGTCTGACTCTCTCTCTGTCTGTCTGACTCTCTCTCTCTCTGTCTGACTCTCTCAGTCTGACTCTCTCTCTCTCTCTCAGTCTGACTCTCTCTCTCTCTCTCTCAGTCTGACTCTCTCAGTCTGGCTCTCTCTCACTCTCTCAGTCTGACTCTCTCTCTCTCAGTCTGACTCTCTCTGTCTGACTATTTCAGTCTGACTCTCTCTCAGTCTGACTCTCTCTCTCTGTCTGACTCTCTCTCTCTCTCAGTCTGACTCTCTCAGTCTGACTCTCTCTCTCTCTCTCTCTCAGTCTGACTCTTTCAGTCTGACTCTCTCTCTCAGTCTGGCTCTCTCTCAGTCTGGCTCTCTCTCTCTGACTCTCTCAGTCTCTGAATCTCTCAGTCTCTCTCAGTTTGACTCTCTCTCTCCCTCTCAGCCTGACTCTCTCAGTCTGACTATTTCAGTCTGACTCTCTCTCTCTCTGTCTGACTCTCTCTCTCAGTCTGACTCTCTCTCTCTCAGTCTGACTCTCTCAGTCTGACTCTCTCTCTCTCTCTCTCAGTCTGACTCTCTCAGTCTGACTCTCTCTCTCTCTCAGTCTGACTCTCTCTGTCTGACTCTTTCAGTCTGACTCTCTCTCTCAGTCTGGCTCTCTCTCAGTCTGGCTCTCTCTCTGACTCTCTCTCTCTGACTCTCTCAGTCTCTGAATCTCTCAGTCTCTCTCAGTCTGACTCTCACTCTCTCTCAGTGCTCACTTATTTATTTTAGAAGTAAAGGAAATGCTAAAAGCCGTATTTTTATTGTCTGAACCCACAGTTGTGCTGTCTCTGGTGCTGACTGAGTTGTGGCTTCGGAGAATGCCGGTAACACCCGCCTGCTTCTTGTGGCTTTCTGACGATATTTCAGTTACAGACTTAACCCTTTGAGGACCAGTGAGAACAGTCAATACAGAATACTGATTTCCTGCAACATAGCTGTTAAATCTGCGACTTGTCTCATGTCTTGCTGTAGTGTTGGCTGGAAGTTTTAATTATCTATCCAGATGAAACATCTTTTTTGCTCATTCTCTGGATGGGGGTATTGCTGGCAAGGCTGGCATTTATTGCCCATCCATGGTCACCCTGAGAGAGAGGTGGTGGACATCCTTCTTGAACCGCTGCAGTCAGTGTGGTGAAGGTGCTCCCACAGTGCTGTTCGGGAGGGAGGGCCAGGATTTTGACTCAGCGACGATGAAGGAAACATGATATATGTCAGACCATCGTTAAGTGATTTGCAGAGACTGTGTGAACTGAAGAGGAGGAGGGAGAATGAGGGAGGAGGACGAATGAGGAAGGAGGGGGAATGAGGGAGAGCACTGTGCATGGTGGGCAGTCTTTTATACTAGGCCCTGCACACCTATGCAGGTGACCCTCGGGTCTCCCACCGCAGTGCCCTCTGGTGGCACACCTTATAGAAACATAGAAACATAGAAAATAGGTGCAGGAACAGGCCATTCAGCCCTTCTAGCCTGCACCGCCATTCAATGAGTTCATGGCTGAACATGAAACTTCAGTACCCCCTTCCTGATTTCTCGCCATACCCCTTGATCCCCCGAGTAGTAAGGACTCATCAAACTCCCTTTTGAATATATTTAGTGAATTGGCCCCAACCACTTTCTGTGGCAGAGAATTCCACAGGTTCACCACTCTCTGGGTGAAGAAGTCTCTCCTCATCTCGGTCCTAAATGGCTTACCCCTTATCCTTAGACTGTGACCCCTGGTTCTGGACTTCCCCAACATTGGGAACATTCTTCCTGCATCTAACCTGTCTAAACCCGTCAGAATTTTAAACGTTTCTATGAGGTCCCCTCTCATTCTTCTGAACTCCAGTGAATACAAGCCCAGTTGATCCAGTCTTTCTTGATAGGTCAGTCCCACCATCCCGGGAATCAGTCTGGTGAATCTTCGCTGCACTCCCTCAATAGCCAGAATGTCCTTCCTCAAGTTAGGAGACCAAAACTGTACACAATACTCCAGGTGTGGCCTCACCAAGGCCCTGTACAACTGTAGCAACACCTCCCTGCCCCTGTACTCAAATCCCCTCGCTATGAAGGCCAACATGCCATTTGCTTTCTTAACCGCCTGCTGTACCTGCATGCCAACCTTCAATGACTGATGTACCATGACACCCAGGTCTCGTTGCACCTTCCCTTTTCCTAATCTGTCACCATTCAGATAATAGTCTGTCTCTCTGTTTTTACCACCAAAGTGGATAACCTCACCTTTATCCACATTATACTTCATCTGCCATGCATTTTCCCACTCACCTAACCTATCCAAGTCACTCTGCAGCCTCATAGCATCCTCCTCGCAGCTCACACTGCCACCCAACTTAGTGTCATCCGCAAATTTGGAGATACTACATTTAATCCCCTCGTCTAAATCATTAATGTACAATGTAAACAGCTGGGGCCCCAGCACAGAACCTTGCGGTACCCCACTAGTCACTGCTTGCCATTCTGAAAAGTACCCATTTACTCCTACTCTTTGCTTCCTGTCTGACAACCAGTTCTCAATCCACGTCAGCACACTACCCCCAATCCCATGTGCTTTAACTTTGCACATTAATCTCTTGTGTGGGACCTTGTCGAAAGCCTTCTGAAAGTCCAAATATACCACATCAACTAGTTCTCCTTTGTCCACTTTACTGGAAACATCCTCAAAAAATTCCAGAAGATTTGTCAAGCATGATTTCCCCTTCACAAATCCATGCCGACTTGGACCTATCATGTCACCATTTTCCAAATGCGCTGCTATGACATCCTTAATAATTGATTCCATCATTTTACCCACTACTGAGGTCAGGCTGACCGGTCTATAATTCCCTGTTTTCTCTCTCCCTCCTTTTTTAAAAAGTGGGGTTACATTGGCTACCCTCCATTCGATAGGAACTGATCCAGAGTCAATGGAATGTTGGAAAATGACTGTCAATGCATCCGCTATTTCCAAGGCCACCTCCTTAAGTACTCTGGGATGCAGTCCATCAGGCCCTGGGGATTTATCGGCCTTCAATCCCATCAATTTCCCCAACACAATTTCCCGACTAATAAAGATTTCCCTCAGTTCCTCCTCCCTACTAGACCCTCTGACCCCTTTTATATCCGGAAGGTTGTTTGTGTCCTCCTTAGTGAATACTGAACCAAAGTACTTGTTCAATTGGTCTGCCATTTCTTTGTTCCCCGTTATGACTTCCCCTGATTCTGACTGCAGGGGACCTACGTTTGTCTTTACTAACCTTTTTCTCTTTACATACCTATAGAAACTTTTGCAATCCGCCTTAATGTTCCCTGCAAGCTTCTTCTCGTACTCCATTTTCCCTGCCCTAATCAAACCCTTTGTCCTCCTCTGCTGAGTTCTAAATTTCTCCCAGTCCCCAGGTTCGCTGCTATTTCTGGCCAATTTGTATGCCACTTCCTTGGATTTAATACTATCCCTGATTTCCCTAGATAGCCACGGTTGAGCCACCTTCCCTTTTTTATTTTTACGCCAGACAGGAATGTACAATTGTTGTAATTCATCCATGCGGTCTCTAAATGTCTGCCATTGCCCATCCACAGTCAACCCCTTAAGTATCATTCGCCAATCTATCCTAGCCAATTCACGCCTCATACCTTCAAAGTTACCCTTCTTTAAGTTCTGGACCATGGTCTCTGAATTAACTGTATCATTCTCCATCCTAATGCAGAATTCCACCATATTATGGTCACTCTTCCCCAAGGGGCCTCGCACAATGAGATTGCTAATTAGTCCTCTCTCATTACACAACACCCAGTCTAAGATGGCCTCCCCCCTAGTTGGTTCCTCGACATATTGGTCTAGAAAACCATCCCTTATGCACTCCAGGAAATCCTCCTCCACCGTATTGCTTCCAGTTTGGCTAGCCCAATCTATGTGCATATTAAAGTCACCCATTATAACTGCTGCACCTTTATTGCATGCACCCCTAATTTCCTGTTTGATGCCCTCCCCAACATCACTACTACTGTTTGGAGGTCTGTACACAACTCCCACTAACATTTTTTGCCCTTTGGTGTTCTGCAGCTCTACCCATATAGATTCCACATCATCCAAGCTAATGTCTTTCCTAACTATTGCATTAATCTCCTCTTTAACCAGCAATGCTACCCCACCTCCTTTTCCTTTTATTCTATCCTTCCTGAATGTTGAATACCCCTGGATGTTGAGTTCCCAGCCCTGATCATCCTGGAGCCACGTCTCCGTAATCCCAATCACATCATATTTGTTAACATCTATTTGCACAGTTAATTCATCCACCTTATTGCGGATACTCCTTGCATTAAGACACAAAGCCTTCAGGCTTGTTTTTTTAACACCCTTTGTCCTTTTAGAATTCTGCCGCACAGTGGCCCTTCCTGTTCCCCGCCCCGGGCCTCTCCGCCCCCCACCCCCCCACCCCCCCAGCTCCCCTCCGTCTCCTGCCTCTGCCTCCCTTTTGTCTCCCTCTGTCTCCCTGCATTGGTTGCCATCCCCCTGCCATATTAGTTTAACTCCTCCCCAACAGCACTAGCAAACACTCCCCCTAGGACATTGGTTCCGGTCCTGCCAGGTGCAGACCGTCCGGTTTGTACTGGTCCCACCTCCCCCAGAACCGGTTCCAATGCCCCAGGAATTTGAATCCCTCCCTGCTGCACCACTGCTCAAGCTATCCTGCGATTCCTACTCTGACTAGCACGTGGCACTGGTAGCAATCCCGCGATTACTACTTTTGAGGTCCTACTTTTTAATTTAGCTCCTAGCTCCTTAAATTAGTTTCGTAGGACCTCCCTTTTTTTACCTATGTCGTTGGTACCAATGTGCACCACGACAACTGGCTGTTCTCCCTCCCATTTCAGAATGTCCTGCACCCGCTCCGAGACATCCTTGACCCTTGCACCATGGAGGCAACATATCATCCTGGAGTCTCGGTTGCGGCCGCAGAAACGCCTATCTATTCCCCTCACCATTCTTTTTCTTGCCCTCCTGTGCAGCAGTTAGTATACTTGGTCTACATACATGACATCACTCCCCCCCCCAAGTTTTTAATGCTAATTGACTCGTGCATTGACAGTGACCTGGGCTTTGCTCTTCCTGGTTGACCATTGGAGGGTCGCTTCCAGCTTGGGTGGGTTGGTAGTGAGATTTGTTGCCAGTGGAGGTCCCCGTGGTTTCTGGTTGTGAGTCCATGACTACTCCATTCTCCCCCCCACACAGAGATCATGCTAATGGCCCGTTACATGCAAGTTGCATTCAAGTTCATCACATGGGTTTTACATTTACATCTTGGTACATTTGTTGGGTGGATTACAGTTGTGTTTCTTTTTGTGTGGTACATTTACATGATCAGTACAGGCATCTCAGTACAGGTACACAAGGACAGTCTAGTTCCAGCACAGCCGGATGAGATCCGGGTTGTTTGGTGGCACAGCGCCCCATGCTAATGGGTCTGTGGGCGAGGTGAGCTCATTTTGCTCCAGTTGCCGGAGCTCAGGGCTCTTGCCGTTACTCCTAGTGTCGGGCGGGCCCAAAAACAGCTGATGTGTCTGTGACCTCCCTGTCCTTTTCGTTTGCAAGGTGTCACTGCTGCTCCCTGGGAAGCGGTCTGAGCGAGTGAGCGTTTCGTCTAAGCGACGGTGGGGCTGCCTCGTCTTGTCCAGCAGCTCGCAGGGGACTGCTGACTCGCTTTCCTTGAGGGCACCGTTGTGAGCACTCTCTACTTTGGGATCCTGGCTGGTCCAGGTCCCGCTCGGAGGAGCCGTTGCTGGTGACCCCTCGCTCTTGGGCATTGCCGAGGTGGCGAGTGGGTTTGTGGGCTGCGCCTTTTTCACCCGGGTGGTGGGCGACGGTAGCCGACTGCGAGCATAGGCGCACTTTACTGTTTCTGGCCCGTGGCGGTTCATGCCATCGGGTGCCTGCAATGTTAAACCGATCTGAGGCAGGGTATGGCTACCAGTGCCTCTGCTCTCCAGGGATCGTTTACTCTGCGGCTTGTCTACTTCTGTCAGCTGTGGGGACACTTTATGATACATCGTTCTGGTCCCGGGGACGCAGGCTACAGCATTGGGTAGCCCGCTGGACCTGGATACGACCGTTAGGTGTTCGCCCGCTACATTGGCTGATTTCAATTTTCACCTGACATCGCTCAACAACATTTTGCTCGTTACAGCTGGACTTTTACATTGGTTACCAATTTCAAGCAGGTTATTCAAAAATGGCAGGTTGCTGGCCTCCTTTAAAATGGCCTTACTGCTTTTACTCCAATCGTCTCCCTTGCGTGGAACCACGTGTCGCTGCTCCATTAGCGCTGCACCTCATGGTTTGGACGCCATCTTTTCCCTGTCCCTGATGTCGATTGCCGCGATCTTCTTTCCCAGGGATTCTGCCACTGAAGCTGGGAAGGCGTTCTCGGATCCGATCTTCCTCCCCAGGAGTCCTGCCACTGAAACTGGGAAGGTGCGTTCTGGTCGTCTCAGCCGGATCATCACCACGCAGTCGTGATGTGTGGTCTGTACCTCGGGGGCTGCACAGATCTGCTCTCCGGTGCCTGGTCCAACCGAAGGTGGGGGGCTTACTCTGCCTCTGAGCACGGGGGATGTCGATCGCTGGAGGGATGAGGTCTTCCCAGTTCCAATGAACCTTTCCCATCCATCTTCTTCTAAATAGCGTTGCTCCATCACCTGAAACAATCCACAATGGTAAATTGTGCACCGCGCCATCATGGGATACACTTACATCCACACTACCAACAACTGATAGGTGTAGGTGCACAGCTTTGCCTGAACCGGGACCAGTTTGGGTCATTCGGCTTGATCGTTCCATAGCCTCTCAAAGGCTTCCTGGCTCATTACTGACTGACTCGCCCCTGTGTCCACTTCCATGAAGACTGGAACGCCATTTATCTCGACTTCCATTATCACTGGAGGACAATCTGCGGTGCAGGTATAGACTCCATACACTTCGTCCTGGGACTGAGCTGCCTCTCTAGCCATCTCCTCGTAATCCGCGCTGGATTCACAGCCATCTGCTGACTCCTCTTCCAAGTGGTGAGTCATGGCTCTTTTGCACATTCGCTGGAGGTGGCCCTTTGTGTTGCAGCCTTTGCACACACAGTCTCTGAACCGACACTGATGAGTCCTGTGATTACCTCCGCAACGCCAGCATGGTGCTACTCGACTTACGTTTGCACCCCTCGGCGGACTCTGAGTTAAAGGACTCGGAGGTCTGTATGCTCTGCCCTGGGCAGATTCACGTTCAACAGTTCTGCCTGTGAAAGGCGCCATTCTATTTACAGTACTTGCCGGGTTTGAGTCCTGAGAGTGAGTCATCATCTGCTTGGAGCTGCAGCTTGAGGCATGAACGCCTGGCTGATGCTGATGGCCTTCTGCAGAGTGACGGTGGTTTCGGCAGACAGTAGCCTGTGAAGAAGGCCTCATGACCGATGCCAATTACGAAGACGTCCCGCAATGCATCGGCGAGCGATGTGCTGAATTCACACAGTCCTGCCAGCCTCCTGAGGTCGGCAGCGTACTTCGCGATTTCCTGGCCCTCGGGACGGTGGTGTGTATAAAATCGATGCCTGGCCATGAGGATGCTCTCCTTCGGTTTGAGTTGGTCCCGAATTAGCACTTTCAGCTCCTTGTATGACTTGGTTGTTGTTTTCTCTGGTGCAAGCAAGTCCCTGACGAGGCCGCAGACCACGGGATCACAACTGGTCAACAGGATAGCTCTGTGCTTATCTTCCAGCGTGGCCAGATCATCGCCTACCAGGTCATTTGCTACGAAATATTGGTCGAGCCGCTCCGTAAAGGCTTCCCAATCTTCACCCTCTGAGAACTTTTCTAATGCACCAACGTTTGTCATTTTTGCGAGAATGTTCGTAATCTCGTGGCCAGTTGTTATGTCTTTAATAGTCTTATGAATGACTCCACGAGGTCTAGTATTGTACTTGAGCTGATGTGACCTTAGTCCCATTTATTGTAACTCCAGAGTGAGGCACAAGCATGGTGGGCAGCCTTTTATACTGGGCCCTGGACACCTATGCAGGTGACCCTCAGGTCTCCCACCGCAGTGCCCTCTGGTGGCACACCTTATGTGACTATAAGTTAGTATACATGGTCTACATACATGACAGAGGGAATGAGAATGAGGGGGAATGAGGGAGGGGGGAATGAGGATGAGGGGGAATGAGAGAGGGGGAATGAGGAGGGGGGAATGAGGGAGGGGGAATGAGGGAGGGGGGAATGAGGGAGGGGGAATGAGGAGGAGGGGGAATAAGGGACGGGGGAATGAGGGAGGGGGAATGAGGGAGGAGAGAATGAGGGTGGAGGGGAATGAGGGAGGGGGAATGAGGGAGGGGGAATGAGGGAGGGGGAATGAGGGAGGGGGAATGAGGAGGAGGGGGAATAAGGGACGGGGGAATGAGGGAGGGAGAATGAGGGAGGAGAGAATGAGGGTGGAGGGGAATGAGGGAGGGGGGAATAAGTGAGGGGGTAATGAGGGAGAGGGGAATAAGGGAGGGGGGAATGAGGGAGGGAGAATAATGGAGGGGGGAATGAGGGAGGGTGAATAAGGGAGGGGGGAATGAGGGAGGGGGGAATAAGGGAGGGGGGAATGGGGGAGGGTGAATAAGGGAGGGGGGAATGAGGGAGGGGGGAATAAGGGAGGGGGGAATGAGGGAGGGTGAATAAGGGAGGGGGAATAAGGGAGGGGGAATGAGGAGGAGGGGGGAATGAGGGAGGGGGAATAAGGGAGGGGGAATGAGGAGGAGGGGGGAATGAGGGAGGGGGAATGAGGAGGACTGTGTGTGAAGTAGTAGGAGGGGCAAGAAGAACATTGTATGTGTTAGCTTTTAATTTAGTGCAGTGCATAATCCTGTCGCATTCTCAGTGTTTGGTGGGAAGCCATTTTGGAATCAGTCCCCGAGCAGCGATTGAATTGAGTGTGGTGGCGGCCTGTATAACTTTAGTTGAAGCTGGTGCCCCGTTAAGCCGCAGAGTGACAGTGTGTCGAGCCAACAGTTTGCACCTGGTTCCGCCCTCCCCCCCCACAGCCCAGGTGCCACACAGCTGTGTCCCACGGAGCGTGGGGCCGATGGTGAACAACTTCCTGTATTGCAGTGAGATGTCGCTGGTAGTCACTCAGGGGCAACCCACTCACCGCCGAACAGGCCCCGAGCAACTGTGTTTGTAAAATGTGGAAATTCACCACCAGACCCTGCCAAGCAAGCTCACTAAAAGTGGGTCACCTGACACGCAGATTGAGGCGAAACAGTCCTGGACTTTCCTGCTCCTGTCTTGCTCAGTATTAACCAGCCCAGTCAGGGGGAGGGGTGGCTGGGAGTTATGTGTCAAAGGAAGCAGTCTGTGGCCAGTTCTCATTGAATTATAGAAATTGCAGCTGACAAGAAGGCACACACTGGGGACAATGTTCATAAGAACATAATAAATAGGAACAGGAGTCAGCCATTTGGCCCCTCGAGCCTGTTCTGCCATTCAATAAGATCATAGCTGATCCAATGATGGACTCAGCTCCACTTTCCTGCCACTCCCCATAACCCCCTTTACTTCCCCCTCATTTTTTGGGGTGCGCAGTCCCTTTAACGGGCTACGCGGCACATTCAAACTTTCACGCACGCGTGAAATCTCCCGCTGAGCGGCCAGTGCTGGACTCCGGACAGCTGTGTAGCCGTGGTAACGTTGACTGGGGCTATCTACTCAAATCCAACTTAACATTCAACGTGTTACTTCGTCGCTTCCCTCCTAAACACCGCGGGCTGGAAATTCAGCCGCGCTCCGGTTGGGCGCTAAGTTTTAAAAAGTAGCGCCAGGCGCTAAACATTCTCTCCTCCAGCGATATTCGGTTTTAGCGCTGCAAGAGGGAAGTGCAGCGCTGAATCAAGCGTTAACCGCTTCTCGTAGGGCGCTAAAGTCAGAGAGCAGGGCAGTAGTGGCAGAGCACTGAACAATTTTGAGTGCATTGGTAACGGCATCCAAGGCTGCTTCTCTCGCTTAAAGGGAAGGGCCAGGAGGTCTCACAAGTCAGTTGTCGCCAGTTCTGTGTGGCCAGGCGACCTGCGAGACTGCTATTCATCATCATTGGCGGTCCCTCGAAATGAGGATCACTTGCTTCCACGCCAAAAAGGGATGAGTTCACAGGTGTTTCAATGAAGGACCTAATATTCCAGATCCCGAACTACATCCTGAAGGGTGGAAGATGCCTGTGCGTGGATTTTTTTAACGTGTGGTGACCGTTGTACACCAGCCCCCACACGGGGCTTGGCAGAGCTAGGTCTTTATCCAGTGGCAAGGGTTAGAAACATAGAAACAGAAAATAGATGCAGGAGTAGGCCATTCGGCCCTTCGAGCCTGCACCGCCATTCAATGAGTTCATGGCTGAACATGCAACTTCAGTACCCCATTCCTGCTTTCTCGCCATACCCCTTGATCCCCCGAGTAGTAAGGACTACATCCAACTCCTTTTTGAATATCTTTAGTGAATTGGCCACAACAACTTTCTGTGGTAGAGAATTCCACAGGTTCACCACTCTCTGGCTGAAGAAGTTTCTCCTCATCTCGGTCCTAAATGGCTTACCCCTGATCCTTAGACTGTGACCCCTGGAACATTGGGAACATTCCTCCTGCATCTAACCTGCCTAAACCCATCAGAATTTTAAACGTTTCTATGAGGTCCCCTCTCATTCTTCTGAACTCCAGTGAATACAAGCCCAGTTGATCCAGTCTTTCTTGATAGGTCAGTCCCGTCATCCCAAGACAACTGGAGCCCAGCTCTGCTGCACGGACCTACTGCGCACACATATCGCAGTGTGGGCTGGGCCCGTGCTGCCCCTGGGCCCTCGCCTCTCCTGGGCCCCGATTACGTCCCTCCACAGTCTCTCGCCGCTCCTTCGCCCCGGCCCCTCCGCTCCTGCTGTATCTGCCCACGCTCCAATCACTGACCGGGAGCTTGACGTCGCTCTTCGCTCTCCTGCACCAGCTCGCGCTGTACCTTGCCGTGGTACGCCACCACGCTGTCCATGGCCGCTGCTCACCGCTCCTTTGATGGCTGCGCCTTTACAGCCATAGTCACTCTCACACAGTGGAGAGCTTGGACATCCTGCACCAGTGAAACATGAGAAACTTTGCACAGGCTCCAGACTGGTGCAAATAATAAAGGTCACGCTGGCTGAAAACCATTGCCTTTAATTAGCGCTCCCCAAGCCGCCGGCTGAGCTCACAACGCCTCCTCTTGCTGGCATTGTCGGCGCGAGGCCAGACAGCAGGGGGCGAGAGCTCATTTTACATCCGGGGCGGGAAGGAGCCCAAGCGTACTTAATGGCGTCACGATCTGCGGGGCACTGGAGGCCCAGGCGCTACAAGTTAGCGCCAGCGCGAAACCGGCACTGAAGCTCGTGGGCATCGCTGCATTCGCCGCGAGGTCGCTAACCCCTTACTGACCCCTTCGTCCCCTCCCCCCCAGCACTAACCCCTTACTGACCCCTTAGTCCTCTCCCCCCAGCACTAACCCCTTACTGACCCCTTAGTCCCCTCCCCCCAGCACTAGCCCCTTAGTGACCCCTTAGTCCCCTCCCCCAGCACTAACCCCTGAGTGACCTCTTAGTCCCCTCCCCCCAGCACTAACCCCTTAGTGACCCCTTAGTCCCCTCCCCCCACCACTAACCCCTGAGTGACCCCTTAGTCCCCTCCCCCAGTACTAACCCCTTAGTGACCCCTTAGTCTCCTCCCCCCACCACTAACCCCTGAGTGACCCCTTAGTCCCCTCCCCCCAGCACTAACCCCTTAGTGACCCCTTAGTCCCCTCCCCCAGCACTAGCCCCTTAGTGACCCCTTAGTCCCCTCCCCCCACCACTAACCCCTGAGTGACCCCTTAGTCCCCTCCCCCCAGCACTAACCTCTTACTGACCCCTTAGTCCCCTCCCCCCAGCACTAACCCCTTACTGACCCCTTAGTCCCCTCCCCCACCACTAACCCCTGAGTGACCCCTTAGTCCCCTCCCCCAGCACTAACCCCTTAATGACCCCTTAGTCCCCTCCCCCAGCACTAACCCCTTAGTGACCCCTTAGTCTCCTCCCCCCACCACTAACCCCTGAGTGACTCCTTAGTCTCCTCCCCCCACCACTAACCCCTGAGTGACCCCTTAGTCCCCTCCCCCCAGCACTAGCCCCTTACTGACCCCTTAGTCCCCTCCCCCCAGCACTAGCCCCTTACTGACCCCTTAGTCCCCTCCCCCCACCACTAACCCCTTAGTAACCCATTAGTCCCCTCCATCCCAGGGCACTAAACCCTTAGTGACCCCTTAGTGCCCTCCCCCAAACCACTCAGTGACTTATGCCGCCTACATGCCAGGTCCAAGATCACCACAACCTCTGTCGTTGAGCTACAGTACGTGGATGACGCCTGCGTCTGTGCACATTCTGAGGCTGAACTCCAGGATATAGTCAATGTATTCACTGAGGTATATGAAAGCATGGGCCTTACGCTAAACATCCATAAGACAAAGGTCCTCCACCAGCCTGTCCTCGCCGCACAGCACTGCCCTCCAATCATCAAGATTCACGGCGCGGCCCTCAACAACATGGACCATTTCCCATATCTCGGGAGCCTTTTATCAACAAAGACAGACATTGATGCGGCGATTCAACATCCAGTGCGCCAGTGCAGCCATTGGCGCCTGAGGAAAAAAGTGTTTGAAGATCAGGCCCTCAAATCTACCGCCAAGCTCATGGTCTACAGAGCTGTAGTAATACCCGCCCTCCTGTATGGATCTGAGGCATGGACGATATACAGAAGGCATTGGAGATATATCACCAACGATGTCTCCGCAAGATCCTACAAATCCCCTGGGAGGACAGGCGCACCAACATCAGTGTCCTCGACCAGGCCAACATCCCCAGCATTGAAGCACTGACCACACTCGATCAGCTTCGCTGGGCAGGCCACTTAGTTCGCATGCCAGACACGAGACTCCCAAAGCAACTGCTCTATGCGGAGCTCCTTCACGGCAAATGAGCCAAAGGTGGGCAGCGGAAGCATTACAGGGACACCCTCAAAGCCTCCCTGGTAGAGTGCGACATCCCCACTGACACCTGGGAGTCCCTGGCCGAAGACCGCCCTAGGTGGAAAAAGTGCATCCGGGAGGGCGTTGAGCTCTTCGAATCTCAATGCCGCGGGTGTGAAGAGGTCAGGCGCAGGCAACGGAAGGAGCGTGAGGCAAATCTTCCCACCCCTTCCCCCGACGAATGTCTGTCCCACCTGTGACAGGGTCTGTGGCTCTCACATTGGACTGTTCAGCCACCAAAGGACTCACTTTAGGAGTGGAAGCAAGTCTTCCTTGATTCCGAGGGACTGCCTATGATGATGATGAGTGACCCGTTAGTCCCCCCCCCCCCCACCAGGGGCTAACTCCTTAGTAACCTGTTAGTTCACTCCCCCAGACATCCTTGCTCCTGTACTCAAACCCTCTTGCAATGAAGGCCAACATACCATTTGCCTTCCTAACTGCTTGCTGCACCGGCACGTTTGCTTTCAATGACTGGTGTACAAGGACACCCAGGTCCCTCTGTACATCGACACTTCCCAAGCCATCACCATTTAAATAATACTTTGGGCTAGAACTTCCACTTTTGAGCTTATCCCCAAAAATGGGCATTATTTCCGGCGTGGGCGGTTAAAAAAGGGTTTTCAGATCGCCGGCTTATCGCCCATTCTCAAAACACCTAGTTTACATTTTTGAAAATGGGCGTCACCACGAGCGATATCAAATGGGCGGTAGTGTTAAATTTTTTTGACCTTCTGCCATAAAGTGTGGCCGTCCTTAGCAACGGCATGGCAACGCTCGATTGCCGTGATTCAGGAGGTCAAGGGTCATCATGACATGTGCAGAAGAGGAGACAGAGAGAGAGGGAGCTCAGAGGCACTGAAAGCGTGTGTGGCTGTGGTGTGTGCTTGTCTGGCTGTTGTGGGAGGCATGAGGGAGATTCACCAGCAGCAAAAAGCCCACTAAGCACCAAGAAGATAGTTGGCACCGAGCTTTTGTCCAACAAATAAGATTCAGGCAAATGCTTCAACCATCTGTTACTGTTGCACAGTGCGATTTCCAACTAGAATGGGTCTTTAAATATGGAAGGGTTGGAAGAGGCCCTGGAGCTGGTAGCCAGGAACACTGCTGCCACAGGCCTCCCAGTGGTCCCCGAGTGCGGCATTCCACCCCTAGGTTCTGCACCACCACTGAGAACAACAGATGAGAGCAAGGACCAAGATCCTGCTTCTGCATCAGAGAATGTTGCCCCCTCGGCACCCCCCGCTCCTGTACCCGTGCAACCACCGCCTCTGCCTTCACCACCCTCAATGAGGCACCGCCTGAGGAGCTCCTTGGCCAGGCGCCGTGGAACGAGGAGGGGTAGGGGTAGAGGTGGGGAGAAGGGGATGGGGGAAGGAAAGTGAGGTGCATGTCCACAGGTGATGGCTGTGTTATATCTCCATCTGGGTGTATGCAATTTGTTGTAATGTATGGGGGGAGGGGACCACCCTCCTGCTTTGCCTTTGTATTCTGTGTTGCTAGACATGATGAACATGTGATTGATGTCAATGATGGAAGAAGTGGGGTGTGGGAGGGGGTTGGGTGTTATTGCCTGTGATACTTATGATTTCAGACCAATGTTGGTATTAACCTTTTGTTATTGAACATGACCTTGTTGCGCATTGTCTCAGATAGCTGGACCGTTACACACTGGTGATTCCTTACCATGAAAGGGTTAAAGACAACTTAACATCAATCAACGTAAACTTTAACTGGCACCAAGCTGATGGGCACCATTGATGTCTGAACTGCACACACACAGCAGCGTGTCAGCGTTGTCACTCACATCAGCGCTCTTTCAGGCAAATCTTTCCGATAACAGCTCCTCACGCAAAAGTGGGATTTAACAAATGCCAGCCACACTGCTGGCGTTCGTTCCGGTTACTTCCACTTTTTGTGGCCGTTTTTTTGTGCGAGCGATGTTGTGGGCGATATGTGTACGAGGTGGTGAAATTGACGATGGCCGTTAATGGCCGCTAGTTTGGGTAAATATGCTCTTTACGACAAGAAATAGTGGGCGGGTTCATATTGAATCTCGGCGTTAATTCCGTGCGGGAAGTAACGCTGGGCGATGTTATGGGTGTTGATTTCGCCCGTTCTGCTGATTCCGCCCAAAAAAAGTGGGCGGGCAGTAACATTGTTTCCCGGCGTTAAGCCCATTGGGAAAATAACGCTCGGCGATAAGTTTCTGAAAAATGCCCGTCAGTTTCCATTTTGTGCCAAAATGAGCGATATATGGGCATTATACGTCATTTCAGCGGTAAAATGGGTGTTAAGTGGGCATTAAGCATGCAAAAAAAGTGGAGGTTCTAGCCCATGGCCCTTATGTTTTTCCTACCAAAGTGGATAACTTCACATTTATCCACGTTATACTGCATCTGCCATGTGTTTTCCCACTCACTCAACCTATCTAAATCGCCTTTGCATCCTCCTCACAACTCACAATCCCACCTAGTTTTATATCGTCAGTTAAAGGGGAGCTCCGCGTGTAGTTTAGTTTGACCCATTGCGCCACCAGGGAGGTTGTCGGCCTGGTCAATGGCCTGGCACCCAAGAGGGGTGCCATTGTCGGGCCGACCTTGGAGTCGGCCGACAGTTTAAATAAAATGGAAGAGCCATGCCCTCCCCTTTAAAGACAGACGCACCACCCAGGTGCACGCAGCCTCCCGTGGGGCAATTTCCCACCCGGGGGGTCACCGTGGGGTCGGCGTGGGGTCGGCAATTTAGGGCGGGTCGGCTCGTCCGCCCACCCCTGCTCGGCGAGGCCTCCCCATTCCATTACCGCCTCCACGAGCTGAAGGAGGGGTAAGGGAGAATTTTGGCCCCTTTCTCTGTACCCATTCTATCAAACCCTTTCATAATTTTAAAGAACACTATTAGGTTACTCCTCAGCCGGAGATGAGGGGGGTTGACTTATGAGGGAAGGTTGAGGAGGTTGGGCCTCTACTCATTGGAATTCAGAAGAATGAGAGGTGATCTTATCGAAACGTATAAGATTATGAGGGGGCTCGACAAGGTGGATGCAGAGAGGATGTTTCCACTGATGGGGGAGACTAGAACTAGAGGGCATAGAATGAGGGGCCACCATTTAAAACAGAGATGAGGAGGAATTTACTGCCCCAGAGAGCTGTGGAAGCTGAGTCATTGAATAAATTTAAGACAGAGATAGATAGTTTCTTAACCGATAAGGGGATAAGAGGTTATGGGGAGCGGGCAGGGAAGTGGACCTGAGTCCATGATCGGATCAGCAAAGATTGTATAAAATGGCGGAGCAGGCTCGAGGGGCCGTAAGGCCTACTCCTGCTCCTGTTTCTTATGTTCTTATGTTCTCCATTCAAGAGAAAAGAGACCCAGCCCATTTATCCTTTCCTGATATGTATACCCTCGCATTTTTATTATCATCCTTGTAAATCTTCTCTGCACTCTCTCCAGTGCCTTTATATCCTTTCGATAATATGGCAACCAGAACTGTACGCAGTACTCCAAGTGTGGTCTAACCAAGGTTCGACACAGGTTTAGCATAACTTCCCCACTTTTCAATTCTATCCCTCTAAATAAATCCTACTGCTTGGTTTGCTTTTTAATGGCCTTATTAACTTGTGTCGCAACGTTTAGTGATTTGTGTATTTGTATTCTGAGATCCCTTTGTTCTTTGACTCCAGTTATATTCTTATTTTCCAAGTAATATGTGACCTCCCTATTTTTCTTACCAAAATATTCTACCTCAAACATTGCAAAGGGTAGAGTTTTATTTTAAAATCTGCCACTGTATGAAGTTTTACCACACAGGTAACATCCCGGAAACAAGCCTGCATGCAATAAGCTAATCTTTTTCCGGATACTAACTGCAGCAACATTAGTGAGTTCCTGCACTGCCTGAGCTTGATATCTGATATAAAAATACATGTCTAATTAATCTCACAATCTCAGGCGTGGGTTACATTCACAGGATCAGTCAGGCTCAGTTAATAGGTCACAGTCACTAGCTTGTGGCTCTGAGTCCTGCACAGGTACTGGAGCACATAATCAGGCTGATTACCCAAGAAAACAAATCAACTGGTTATTAATCTCCGTTATTGTGTGTGAGACACACACATGCACAAATAGACACACACACACACACACACACACTGTCACACAAACACACTCACACTCACACACACACATACATAAATACACACACACACACATAAATACACACACACATGCACAAATAGACACACACACACACACTGTCACACAAACACACTCACACTCACACACACACATACATAAATACACACACACACATACATAAATACACACACGCACATAAATACACACACACATGCACAAATACACACACTCACACACACATACACTCACACACTCACGCACACTCACACACTCACATACTCACACACACACTCACACACACACACTCACACACACACACACTCACACACACAAACTCTCTCACACACACACTTTTACACACTCTCACACACACACACTCTCACACACACACTCACACACTCACTCTCACACACATACTCACACACTCACTCTCACACACACTCTCACACATACTCACGCACTCACACACACACACACACTCACACACACACTCACACACACACACACACACACACTCTTACACACTCACTCTCACACACATACTCACACACTCACTCACACACACTCTCACACATACTCACGCACTCTCACACATACTCACGCACTCACACACACACTCACACACACTATCACACACTCACACATACACAAACTCTCTCACACACACTCACACACACACATACTCATACACGCACTCACACACTCACACACACTTTCACACACACATACTCACACACTCTCACACACACATGCACACGCGCACACACTCACACACACATGCACACGCGCACACACTCACACACACTCTCATACACTCACACACACCCACTTATACACACATCCTCACACACACTCACACACTCTCACACACACACTCGCTCACACATACACACTGATCTTCGCTCTCCCGCTCACACTCACACACTCTCTCACACACACAAACTCTCTCATGCACACACTCTCACACACACACACACACACACACGCATACACACACTCACACACACTCACTCTCACACACACTCTCACTCACACTCACACATTACACACTCACACACGCGCACGCACTCACATACACACACATTAACACACACTCTCACACTCATTCTCACACACACACCCTCACACACACACACATTTACACACTCACTCTCACACACACACTCACTCACACACACTCGTGCACTCACGCGCACACACACACTCACACATACACACTCACACATTTACACACACGCTCACACACACATTTACACACTCACTCACACGCACATTCACTCACACACACTCTCACACACATTCACGTACTCACGCACTCACACACACACTCACACACACACTC
This sequence comes from Pristiophorus japonicus, assembly GCF_044704955.1. Lineage (NCBI taxonomy): Eukaryota > Metazoa > Chordata > Chondrichthyes > Pristiophoridae > Pristiophorus > Pristiophorus japonicus. The sequence goes on from NC_091977.1 coordinate 8,789,530, forward strand.
ACACACACTCACACATACACACTCTCACACACACTCACACCCACTCCCACATACACACTTACACACTCACTCTCATACACATACTCTCACACACATTCACGCACACTCACACACACACCCTCTCACACACACTCTCACACACACGCAAATGAAAAACCAGCCCACACACTTTCACACACACACACTCTCACACACACTCACACACTCATACACACACACATTCTCGCTCACACACACACACTTGCTCACACACACACACACTGATCTTTGCTCTCTCGCTCACACTCACACACTCTCTCACACACACAAACTCTCTCATGCACACACTCTCACACACACTCACACACACACTCATACACACACACACACTCACTCTCACACACACACTCTCACTCACACTCACGCATTACACACTCACACACACACTCACGCACTTACATACACACACATTAACACACATTCTCACACTCATTCTCACACACACGCACAAACACACACACACATTTACACACTCACTCTGACACACACACCCACTCACACACACTCATGCACTCATGCACACTCACACACACACTCATACACACTCACACATACACACTCACACATTTACACACACACTCTCACACACAGACATTTACACACTCACTCTCACACACACACTCACTCACACATGCTCTCACACACATTCACGTACTCACGCACTCACACACACACACACTCACACACACTCACACATACACACTCACACAGTCACTCTCATACACATACTCTCACACACATTCACACACAGTCTCAAACACATACACTCTCACACACATTCTCACACACACAAATGAAAAACCAGCCCATACACACTCTCACACACACAATTAGTGAAGTTGAGCGAAAAAACAAATAAAACCTAGACTCTCACTGCTTGACCAAATTTTAAAACACCACAAAGTATTTTTAACGAGAAGTACTTTTGTCCTTTTCTCTGTCTCTCAGACCTCTTGAACGAATCCACAGCAGTGTGGTTTAATACACACATCACAGGCTGGACTCACTCTGTACCTCCCTGGGAGTGTTTGATCCGACAGTGTAGAGGGAGCTTTACTTTGTATCTAACCCGTGCTGTACCTGCCCTGGGAGTGTTTGATGGGACAGTGTAGAGGGAGCTTTACTCTGTATCTAATCCATGCTGTACCTGCCCTGGGAGTGTTTGATGGGACAGTGTAGAGGGAGCTTTACTCTGTATCTAACCCGTGCTGTACCTGCCCTGGGAGTGTTTGATGGGACAGTGTAGAGGGAGCTTTACTCTGTATCTAACCCATGCTGTACCTGCCCTGTGAGTGTTTGATGGGACGGTGTAGAGGGAGCTTTACTCTGTATCTAACCTGTGCTGTACCTGCCCTGTGAGTGTTTGATGGGACAGTGTAGAGGGAACTTTACTCTGTATCTAACCCGTGCTGTACCTGCCCTGGGAGTGTTTGATGGGACAGTGTAGAGGGAGCTTTACTTAATGAATGGAACCAAACTAGTTGAGCAGGGACCGAGAGAACTGGGATTGGTGGAAGGTTCCACTCTGACATGTCCCTCACTGAGCGCAGCGATGAACAAAGTGATCAGAATGCTGAGCTGAACTGACCAATTTGTGAAGCACCAGTCTGAGGTCCTCACATGGCTGAAGCTGTGCCATGCTCTGGGACAGGCCGCACCTCGAGTACTGCGTTCAGTTCTGGTTGCCAAGGCACCGGGGAAAACATCCCAACCCTGGAAATCATAGAATGCTTCCAGCACCAAAGAAAGCCATTTGGCCCGTGGAGAGAAAGGTCACATGGTGCTGAGCTCCAACATCAGAGGGAACGGGTTAAGACTAAAACCTGGGGCTTTGCGGCATTGACGGGAGGCGAATGAGAGGCAACCTTACAGAGGTAGCTCAACAACAACTTGTATTTATATAGCGCCTTTAACGTCGTTAAACGTCCCAAGACGCTTCACAGGCACCCTAACCCTAACCCTAAGTAGAAATTAGGGCGGGTGACCAAAAGCTTGGTCAAAGAGGGAGGTTTTAAGGAGCGTCTTGAAGGAGGAAAGAGAGGTAGAGAGACGGAGAGGTTTAGGCAGGAAGTTTCAGAGCTTGGGGCCCAGGCAACAGAAGGCACCGCCACCGATGGTTGAGCGATTATAATCAGGGATGCTCAGGAAACCAGAATTAGAGGAATGCAGACATCTCGGGGGGTTATGGGGCTGGAGGAGGTTACAGAGATAGGGAGTGGCGAGGCCATGGAGGGATATGAAACTAACGATAAGAATTTTGAAATCGATGAGTTGTTTAATTGGAAGCCAATGTAGGTCAGCGAGCTCAAGGGGTGATGGGCGAGCGGGACTTGGTGCGAGTTAGGACACGGGCTGCCGAGTTTTGGATCACCTCTAGTTTACGTAGGGTAGAATGTGAGAGGCCAGCCAGGAGTGCGTTGAAATAGTCAAGTCGAGAGGTAACAAAGGCATAAGAACGTAAGAAATAGGAGCAGGAGTAGGGCATACGGCCCCCTCGAGCCTGCCCCGCCAATTAATACGATCATGGCTGATCCGATACATGGATGAGGGCTTCGGCAGCGGATGAGCTGAGGCAGGGGCGGAGACGGGCGATGGTAGAGAGTTGGAGCTTGTGAGCTGCTGTATTTACAGCACAGATCAGGTACTATGTGGAATAGAAAGAATTAATCACAAGCACAGGCCAAGGTGTCAGAGGTTGAAACTGCCATTTGAACTCGGGCAATGGGGGCTCGGGCAGCGGGGGAAGGAAACCAGAGGTTTCTATGGAGGGAGGAGCTGGAGGGGCTGAATGGCCACCCTCATCTGCTCCTCTTTTGTGAGCGCCTGTACTTATAGCACAGAAACAGGCCATTCGGCCCAACTATCCCGTGCGGGCATTTATGCTCCATACAAAAAAAGGAATGTTTCAGGTTGTAATTTAGAATTAAAATTAACCAGCCAATTTTAAAGGGACCGGAATAATATATATTTCTTATATAAATATTAAAAGTTTACACTATCAAAGTGTTTTTAAAGTGTTTCTAAGTTAGATTAAAAGCAAAGGACCGGACAAGTGGTTATTAATAATGGTGTGAGCGATCTGTGAGAGGCTAGGTTTATCAGTGTGATTGCTTGTGAAATGTGCGGAGATCGTGCAAGGGAGGAGGGAGAGAAGTGACACGGAAAGGAGTGAAAAACAACACTGCGGGCTTTACGTCACTGACACCCGCTTCTGGGATATTAATAAAGGAGCGCAGCATTCTGAGCAAAACAGCAGCAAACCCCACAGAAAGGTACAGTCTAAATCATTCAAATCCTTGCCCAGCATCAAGGTGACTCTGGTTAATGATATTCAAGTGAAGGCTTTGGAGAGGCTGCAGAGGAGACTTGCGCGAGTGGTTCCAGGGAGGAGGGAGTGCAGTTCCATGGGATAGACTGCAGAATCTTGGAGCAGAGGAGATTTAATGGAGGCATTCAAAATCATGATCAGAGTAAATAAAGAGAGACTGTTCCCAATGGCTGAAGGGTCGATAACCAGACGCCACAGAGTTAAGGTGATTGGCAGAAGAACCAGAGGCGACGTAATAACAACCTTTTTTATGCAACGAGTGGTTAAGATTGGAACGCATTCCCTGATAGTGCGGTGGATACAGATTCAATAGTAGCCTTCAAAAGGGAACTGGATACATACTTAAAGGAAAATAAATTGCAGGGATATGGGGAAAGAGCGGGGGAGTGGGACTAACTGGATTGCCCTTCGAAAGAGCCGGTGCAGACTCGATGGGCCGAATGGCCTCCTTCTGTGCTGTAATATTCTGTGATTCCATGGGGTCGAAATTGGCCTGCTTTGCAACTCGCATTAGCGCCTCCGGGGGGCGCTAATGGGGGCGCGAGTCAGTTTTTGTCCGGGGGCAGTGGGCAGGTGCTTCCGGCACCCGCGCAATTTCCCGGGAGCTAGCGGAGATGCCGCCACGGTCGTGCCTGGCCCCCGGCGGTAACACCCCGGGCCGCCGGCGATGGTGGCGGCGAACCCATGACGCCGCGCACTGACTCCTTTCCACCCGCCGGTGTGAACCAGGCCGCCATCCGCTCGCGGGGCGGAAGTTAAAGGGGCGGACCGGTAGCGCCGCGTGCCGCCATCTTGGCGGTTTGGCCAACTCGGCGGTCGGCCCCGACTTCTCCCTCCCCTTGCGTGGTCAGGGCCGCCAATCGTGCAGCCCGCCGCTCTGTTCTGGGTGCCGTGGCTGGCGGTAGATGCATCGGTGGCCAGTATCACACATCAGAATCCAGAGGGGCACTGACTGCCAAACGGTTTTAGGAGACCAAAGAATGAACCAGCCCTGTCCTCAGCTCATTGGAGGGGAGAGCGAATCCAGGGGGAAGGAGGGGTGGGGGGGGAAGGGTAGAATTGTTGCCAACCCTGTTGAGTCCTGGAATTAGAGATTAATCTTCAGGCAAGTCAAGAAAGAAATCATAAGGGCCATGAGGAAAGAGCAAGGGGTGTTGGAGAATAAACAATTGCGTTTGATTAATTTTCTTTGAGCGCTTTTGTTTATTAACTGTAAAGGTTGGGAGGGATAAAAAGCGATATGACCGGGTGGGGAGATTGGAGACGGGTGGGGGATTGGAGACGGGGGGGGGGATTGGAGACGGGTGGGGGATTGGAGACGGGTGGGGGATTGGAGACGGGGGGGGGGGGATTGGAGACGGGGGGTGGGGGGATTGGAGACGGGTGGGGGATTGGAGACGGGGGGGGGGGATTGGAGACGGGGGGTGGGGGGATTGGAGACGGGTGGGGGATTGGAGACGGGTGGGGGATTGGAGACGGGTGGGGGATTGGAGACGGGTGGGGGATTGGAGACGGGTGGGGGATTGGAGACGGGTGGGGGATTGGAGACGGGTGGGGGATTGGAGACGGGTGGGGGATTGGAGACGGGTGGGGGATTGGAGACGGGTGGGGGATTGGAGAAGGGTGGGGGATTGGAGACGGGTGGGGGATTGGAGACGGGTGGGGGATTGGAGACGGGTGGGGGATTGGAGACGGGTGGGGGATTGGAGACGGGGGGTGGGGGGATTGGAGACGGGTGGGGGGATTGGAGACGGGGGGTGGGGGGATTGGAGACGGGTGGGGGATTGGAGACGGGGGGGTGGGGGATTGGAGACGGGGGGGGGATTGGAGACGGGGGGTAGGGGGATTGGAGATGGGTGGGGGATTGGAGATGGGTGGGGGATTGGAGACGGGTGGGGGATTGGAGACGGGTGGGGGATTGGAGACGGGTGGGGGATTGGAGACGGGTGGGGATTGGAGACGGGTGGGGGATTGGAGACGGGTGGGGGATTGGAGACGGGTGGGGGATTGGAGACGGGTGGGGGATTGGAGATGGGTGGGGGATTGAAGATGGGTGGGGGATTGGAGACGGGTGGGGGATTGGAGACGGGTGGGGGATTGGAGACGGGTGGGGGATTGGAGACGGGTGGGGGATTGGAGATGGGTGGGGGATTGGAGACGGGTGGGGGATTGGAGATGGGTGGGGGATTGGAGACGGGGGGGGGGGGATTGGAGACGGTGGGTGGGGGATTGGAGACGGGTGGGGGATTGGAGACGGGGGGGGGATTGGAGACGGTGGGTGGGGGATTGGAGACGGGGGGTGGGGGATTGGAGACGGGTGGGGGATTGGAGACGGGTGGGGGGATTGGAGACGGGTGGGGGATTGGAGATGGGTGGGGGATTGGAGATGGGTGGGGGATTGGAGACGGGGGGGGGATTGGAGACGGTGGGTGGGGGATTGGAGACGGGGGGTGGGGGATTGGAGACGGGTGGGGGATTGGAGACGGGTGGGGGATTGGAGACGGGTGGGGGATTGGAGACGGGTGGGGGATTGGAGACGTTGGGTGGGGGATTGGAGACGTTGGGTGGGGGATTGGAGACGGGTGGGGGATTGGAGAAGGGTGGGGGATTGGAGACGGGTGGGGGATTGGAGACGGGTGGGGGATTGGAGACGGGTGGGGGATTGGAGACGGGTGGGGGATTGGAGACGGGGGGTGGGGGGATTGGAGACGGGTGGGGGATTGGAGACGGGGGTTGGGGGATTGGAGACGGGGGGGGGATTGGAGACGGGGGGCGGGGGGATTGGAGATGGGTGGGGGGATTGGAGACGGGGGGTGGGGGGATTGGAGATGGGTGGGGGGATTGGAGAGGGGGGTGGGGGGATTGGAGACGGGTGGGGGATTGGAGACGGGGGGTGGGGGGATTGGAGACGGGGGGTGGGGGGATTGGAGACGGGGGGTGGGGGGATTGGAGACGGGGGGTGGGGGGATTGGAGACGGGGGGTGGGGGGATTGGAGACGGGGGGTGGGGGGATTGGAGACGGGTGGGGGATTGGAGACAGGTGGGGGATTGGAGACGGGGGGTGGGGGGATTGGAGACGGGGGGTGGGGGGATTGGAGACGGGGGGTGGGGGATTGGAGACGGGTGGGGGATTGGAGACGGGTGGGGGATTGGAGACGGGTGGGGGGATTGGAGACGGGTGGGGGATTGGAGACGGGTGGGGGATTGGAGACGGGGGGTGGGGGGATTGGAGACGGGTGGGGGATTGGAGACGGGTGGGGGGATTGGAGACGGGGGGTGGGGGATGGGAGACGGGGGGTGGGGGGATTGGAGACGGGGGGTGGGGGGATTGGAGACGGGTGGGGGATTGGAGACGGTGGGTGGGGGGATTGGAGACGGGGGGGTGGGGGGATTGGAGACGGGGGGGTGGGGGATTGGAGACGGGGGGGTGGGGGGATTGGAGACGGGGGGGTGGGAGGATTGGAGACGGGGGGTGGGGGGATTGGAGACGGGTGGGGGATTGGAGACGGGTGGGGGATTGGAGACGGGGGGTGGGGGGATTGGAGACGGGTGGGGGATTGGAGACGGTGGGTGGGGGGATTGGAGACGGGGGGGTGGGGGGATTGGAGACAGGGGGGTGGGGGGATTGGAGACGGGGGGTGGGGGGATTGGAGACGGGTGGGGGATTGGAGACGGGTGGGGGATTGGAGACGGGGGGTGGGGGGATTGGAGACGGGTGGGGGATTGGAGACGGGGGGTGGGGGATTGGAGACAGGGGGTGGGGGGATTGGAGACGGGGGGTGGGGGGATTGGAGACGGGGGGTGGGGGATTGGAGACGGGGGGTGGGGGGATTGGAGATGGGTGGGGGATTGGAGACGGGTGGGGGGATTGGAGACGGGTGGGGGATTGGAGACGGGTGGGGGATTGGAGACGGGTGGGGGATTGGAGATGGGTGGGGGATTGGAGACGGGTGGGGGATTGGAGACGGGTGGGGGATTGGAGACGGGTGGGGGATTGGAGACGGGTGGGGGATTGGAGACGGGTGGGGATTGGAGACGGGTGGGGGATTGGAGACGGGTGGGGGATTGGAGACGGGTGGGGGATTGGAGACGGGTGGGGGATTGGAGATGGGTGGGGGATTGAAGATGGGTGGGGGATTGGAGACGGGTGGGGGATTGGAGACGGGTGGGGGATTGGAGACGGGTGGGGGATTGGAGACGGGTGGGGGATTGGAGATGGGTGGGGGATTGGAGACGGGTGGGGGATTGGAGATGGGTGGGGGATTGGAGACGGGGGGGGGGGGATTGGAGACGGTGGGTGGGGGATTGGAGACGGGTGGGGGATTGGAGACGGGGGGGGGATTGGAGACGGTGGGTGGGGGATTGGAGACGGGGGGTGGGGGATTGGAGACGGGTGGGGGATTGGAGACGGGTGGGGGGATTGGAGACGGGTGGGGGATTGGAGATGGGTGGGGGATTGGAGATGGGTGGGGGATTGGAGACGGGGGGGGGATTGGAGACGGTGGGTGGGGGATTGGAGACGGGGGGTGGGGGATTGGAGACGGGTGGGGGATTGGAGACGGGTGGGGGATTGGAGACGGGTGGGGGATTGGAGACGGGTGGGGGATTGGAGACGTTGGGTGGGGGATTGGAGACGTTGGGTGGGGGATTGGAGACGGGTGGGGGATTGGAGAAGGGTGGGGGATTGGAGACGGGTGGGGGATTGGAGACGGGTGGGGGATTGGAGACGGGTGGGGGATTGGAGACGGGTGGGGGATTGGAGACGGGGGGTGGGGGGATTGGAGACGGGTGGGGGATTGGAGACGGGGGGTTGGGGGATTGGAGACGGGGGGGGGATTGGAGACGGGGGGCGGGGGGATTGGAGATGGGTGGGGGGATTGGAGACGGGGGGTGGGGGGATTGGAGATGGGTGGGGGGATTGGAGAGGGGGGTGGGGGGATTGGAGACGGGTGGGGGATTGGAGACGGGGGGTGGGGGGATTGGAGACGGGGGGTGGGGGGATTGGAGACGGGGGGTGGGGGGATTGGAGACGGGGGGTGGGGGGATTGGAGACGGGGGGTGGGGGGATTGGAGACGGGGGGTGGGGGGATTGGAGACGGGTGGGGGATTGGAGACAGGTGGGGGATTGGAGACGGGGGGTGGGGGGATTGGAGACGGGGGGTGGGGGGATTGGAGACGGGGGGTGGGGGATTGGAGACGGGTGGGGGATTGGAGACGGGTGGGGGATTGGAGACGGGTGGGGGGATTGGAGACGGGTGGGGGATTGGAGACGGGTGGGGGATTGGAGACGGGGGGTGGGGGGATTGGAGACGGGTGGGGGATTGGAGACGGGTGGGGGGATTGGAGACGGGGGGTGGGGGATGGGAGACGGGGGGTGGGGGGATTGGAGACGGGGGGTGGGGGGATTGGAGACGGGTGGGGGATTGGAGACGGTGGGTGGGGGGATTGGAGACGGGGGGGTGGGGGGATTGGAGACGGGGGGGTGGGGGATTGGAGACGGGGGGGTGGGGGGATTGGAGACGGGGGGGTGGGAGGATTGGAGACGGGGGGTGGGGGGATTGGAGACGGGTGGGGGATTGGAGACGGGTGGGGGATTGGAGACGGGGGGTGGGGGGATTGGAGACGGGTGGGGGATTGGAGACGGTGGGTGGGGGGATTGGAGACGGGGGGGTGGGGGGATTGGAGACAGGGGGGTGGGGGGATTGGAGACGGGGGGTGGGGGGATTGGAGACGGGTGGGGGATTGGAGACGGGTGGGGGATTGGAGACGGGGGGTGGGGGGATTGGAGACGGGTGGGGGATTGGAGACGGGGGGTGGGGGATTGGAGACAGGGGGTGGGGGGATTGGAGACGGGGGGTGGGGGGATTGGAGACGGGGGGTGGGGGATTGGAGACGGGGGGTGGGGGGATTGGAGATGGGTGGGGGATTGGAGACGGGTGGGGGGATTGGAGACGGGTGGGGGATTGGAGACGGGTGGGGGATTGGAGACGGGTGGGGGATTGGAGATGGGTGGGGGATTGGAGACGGGTGGGGGATTGGAGACGGGTGGGGGATTGGAGACGGGTGGGGGATTGGAGACGGGGGGTGGGGGGATTGGAGACGGGTGGGGGATTGGAGACGGGTGGGGGATTGGAGACGGGTGGGGGATTGGAGACGGGTGGGGGATTGGAGACGGGTGGGGGATTGGAGACGGGGGGTGGGGGGATTGGAGACGGGTGGGGGGATTGGAGACAGGTGGGGGATTGGAGACGGGTGGGGGGATTGGAGACAGGTGGGGGATTGGAGACGGGTGGGGGATTGGAGACGGGTGGGGGATTGGAGACGGGTGGGGGATTGGAGACGGGGGGTGGGGGGATTGGAGACGGGTGGGGGATTGGAGACGGGGGGTGGGGGGATTGGAGACGGGTGGGGGATTGGAGACGGGTGGGGGATTGGAGACGGGTGGGGGATTGGAGACGGGTGGGGGATTGGAGACGGGGGGTGGGGGGATTGGAGACGGGTGGGGGATTGGAGACGGGGGGTGGGGGGATTGGTCATGTGATGAAAGCTCCAGGAATATGTCCAACAAAGTTGGCGGTAGTGAGAACAGGCCAATTTGTCTGGGGCCAGGAGGAGTTCCAAAATCATAGACAGAAAGAGGTAATTCGGCCCATCGTGCCTGTGCTGGCTCTATGAAAGAGTGATCCCATTAGTCCCACTCTCCCGCCCTTTCCCCGTGGCCCTGTAAATTCTCTCCCCTTCAAGTATTTATCCAATTGCCTTTTGAAAGTTGCTATTGAATCTGCTCCCACCATCCTTTCAGGCAGCGCGTTCCAGATCATCATAACTCGCAGGATAAACAATTTCTCCTCATCTCCCTCTCTGGTTCTTTTGTCTAGTATCTTAAACCTGTGTCCTTTAGTTACTGACTCTCCTGCCGGTGGAACTAGTCTCTCCCTATTTACACGATCAAAATCCCTAAGTCTCCTCGTAGCCTTTTCTGCTGTAAGGAAAACGATTCCAGCTTCTCTCGTCTCTCCACGTAATAACAACAACTTATATTTATATAGCACCTTTAACGTCCTAAGGTGCTTCACAGGGGTGTTATCAAACAACATTTGACACCGAGCCACATAAGGAGAAAGTATGACAGACTTGGTCAAAGAGATAGGTTTTAAGAAGTGTTGTAAAGGAGGAGAGAGGCGGAGAGGTTTAGGGAGGGAGTTCCAGAGCTTGGGGCCCAGGCAACAGAAGGCACGGCCACCGATGGATGAGCGATTATAATCAGGGATGCTCAAGAGGGCAGAATTAGAGGAGCGCAGAGATCTCGGGGGTTACAGGTCTGGAGGACAATACAGAAATAAGGAGGGATGAGGCATGGAAGAGAGAAAGAAAGATTTGGATTTATATAGCGCCTTTCATGACTACTGGATGTCTCAAAGCATTTTACAGCCAATGAAGTCACTGTTGTAATTTGGGAAACACGGCATCCAATTTGCGCACAAGCAAGCTCCCACAAACAGCAATGTGACCATAACCAGATAATCTGTTTTATTGATGTTGATTGAGGAATAAATACTGGCCCGGACACTGGGGATAACTCCCCTGCTCTTCTTCGAAATAATGCCGTGGGATCTCTTGCGTCCACTTGAGAGAACAGGTGGGGCCTCGGTTTAACGTCGTATCTGAAAGACGGCACCTCCGACAGTGCGGCGCTCCCTCAGTACTGCCCCTCCGACAGTGCAACACTCCCTCAGTACTGTCCCTCCCACAGTACTACCCCTCCCTCAGTACTGGCCCTCCGACAGTGCGGCGCTCCCGCAGCACTGCCCCTCCGACAGTGCCGCGCTCCCTCAGTACTGCCCCTCCGACAGTGCGGCACTCCCTCAGCACTGCACTGGAGTGCTAGCCTAGATTTTGTGCTGCAAGCCTTTGGAGTGGGACATGAACCCACAACCTTCTGACTCAGCGCCACAGGTGCTGCCCACTGAGCCACGGCTGACACAGGGTATCATCTGCCTTACTGGCGCATGAGAGATCCGACAGTAAGAATTGGAAGAAGGGGAGAAATGTTCGGGACTGTGGGGAAATTGCAAAGGGCAGTGGGACTAATTGGAGAGCTCTTTCAAAGAACCGGCTTCAGCACGATGGGCCGAATGGCCTCCTCCTGTGCTGGATCATTGTATGAGTCCAGGACTGGGTGGCCCATGTCTTTTGCAAATAATGCGGTGGATGCTAAAGTTGAAAGACTGGAGTCTAATGGCTGGAGCCAAAGGCGGAAGGTATGCAGGGGAATCGCACCACAACTTGCAAACAAGGGTTCCAGTACAGTGACTGCCTGTTCCTGTCAATGCAAATCGCATGTGGGAAGGGAGGGGAGGGAACTTCAACCACAGACCTTATTTATTCAGCAAAACAGACGGAGCAACACAGCTCGTGTGTCCCAATGCCGGATACAGATTTCCCACTCAGGAAATGGTGTCAGCTTTTACTTGAGGTTGAGCGCTCAGCTTCTCACTTCCCCCTGCACAGACTTAACGTATTTCAGCCAGCTTCACTGAAGCGCGCTTCCCTCTTATTTCGATCGGACTGCCGTGTGTTAAAATTAGCCGCATTATTACTGGATTTTGAACCACTTGGATATCCGAGACAGGTGACTCAATTGGGGGACGGAACACTTTTGCAACCTCTTGCATTCTATGTCAGCAATCAGTTCTCCCTCGACACTGTCCCATCAAACACTCCCAGGGCAGGTACAGCACGGGTTAGATACAGAGTAAAGCTCCCTCTACACTGTCCCATCAAACACTCCCAGGGCAGGTACAGCACGGGTTAGATACAGAGTAAAGCTCCCTCTACACTGTTCCATCAAACACTCCCAGGGCTGGTACAGCACGGGGTTAGATACAGAGTAAAGCTCCCTCTACACTGTCCCATCAAACACTCCCTGGGCAAGTACAGAACGGGTTAGATACAGAGTAAAGCTCCCTCTACACTGTCCCATCAAACACTCCCAGGGCAGGGACAGCACGGGTTAGATACAGAGTAAAGCTCCCTCTACACTGTCCCATCAAACACGCCAAGGGCAGGTACAGCACGGGGTTAGATACAGAGTAAAGCTTCCTCTACACTGTCCCATCAAATACTCCCAGGGCAGGTACAGAACGGGTTAGATACAGAGTAAAGCTCCCTCTACACTGTCCCATCAAACACTCCCAGGGCAGGTACAGCATGGGGTTAGATCTAGAGTAAAGCTCCCTCTACACTGTTCCATCAAATACTCCCAGGGCAAGTACAGAACGGGTTAGATACAGAGTAAAGCTTCCTCTATACTGTCCCATCAAACAATCCCAGGGCAAGTACAGAACAGGTTAGATACATAGAAACATAGACATAGAAATTATGTGCAGGAGCAGGCCATTCGGCCCTTCGAGCCTGCACCGTCATTCAATAAGATCATGGCTAATCATTCAATCTCAGTACCCCTTTCCTGCTTTCTCTCCATACCTCTTCATCCCTCTGGCCATAAGGACCATATCTAACTCCCTTTTGAATATATCTAACGAACTGGCCTCAAAAACTTTCTGCAGTAGTGAATTCCACAGGTTAACCACTCTCTGAATGAAGAAGTTTCTCCTCATCTTGGTCCTAAATGGCTTACCCCTTATTCTTAGACTGAGAATAAAGCTCCCTCTACACTGTTCCATCACACACTCCCAGGGCAGGTACAGCACGGGGTTAGATGCAGAGTAAAGCTCACTCTACACTGTCCCATCAAACACTCCCAGGGTAAGTACAGCATGGGTTAGATACTAACTTGCACCAAGTCCTGTTCACCCATCATCCCTGTGCTCGCTGACTTCCAAAGGTTCCTGGTCTGGCAAAGGCTTGATTTTAAAATTCTCATCCTTGTGTTCAAATCCCTCCATGGCCCTCGCCTCTCCCTATCTCTGAAACCTCCTCGAGCCCAACTGCCCTCCGCGATCTCTGTACTCCTCCATAGGAACAGAGGAACCGGAGGAGATCATTTAGCCGCTTGAGGCTGTTCTGCCATTCAATGAGATCATGACTGATCTGTGATCTATCTCAATTGTGACCTCTTGCACATCCCCAATTCTCATTGCCCCACCATTGGTGGCCATGCCTCCAGCTGCCTAGGCCCTAAGCTCTGGAACTCCCTCCCTAAATCTCTCCGTCTCTACAATTCTCACCTCCTTTAATTTGCTCTCTAAATCCTACCTCTTTGACCAAGCTTTTGGTCGCCTGTCCTAATAGCTTCTAGGCTTAGTGTCGGTTTTGGATAACATTCCTGTGAAGTGCCTTGGGGACGATTTACTGCGTTAAAGCTGCTATACAAATATAAGTTGTTGTTGTACAGGATGGAGAATTTGTGCCCAGTGCTGCCCAGACTGGGTTGTGCACCTGTGTCTTTTTGGGTGCATTTATTTTTAAAAAGCAGAAACAAAACAAGGCAGTTAAATCAAACGCAGTTTCCTGTGGAAACTTAGGTGGGAGGCTGGGAGTTTTGAGTGGGGCTGAAAAAAACCTTTGTACCACCAAATAAAACCAATCTGATATGTTGGTGAAATATGAAACATAAGATAAATCCTTTATCCTGTGTGTTGCGCTGGAAACCAGGGCTTGTTTTTACCATGGGGTAATATAAGACTTCAAACCAAGACCCACCTGACTGTCTCCTGCTCTAAGATCTTACGCCAGTTGTTCGATCCCGCTTGTAATTTTCACGCACCAATGTGCGGTGGTTCATATGTGATGTAGACTCAGTCCAGTTGTACCAGACGTTGGGTTGTCTCGCCCTCGACTCCCTCACTAGATCTCCGCTCAAAAAACAAAAAGTACCTTTCCGAGATTTCTCACAAAAGATTTTAAAGTCTCTGCTGCAGCATTGTGTCAATTCTGGGCACGCTACTTTATGAAGGATCTCAAGAGAGGGTGCAGAGGAGGTTTATTCGAATGGTACCGGGGATGATAGACTTCAGTTAACCACCAAGTCCATCCCTCTCCCTCACAACTATCTGAGGCTGAACCAGGCTGTTCCCAACCTTGGCGCCATATTTAACCCCGAGCTGAACCTCTGACCGTATAGCCGCACCACCACTGAGACCGTCTGTTTCCACCTCCATAACATCGCCCAACTCCACCCCTCCCTTGGATCATCGCTGCTGAAACCCTCTCACACTGAAACTGTCTATCTCTGTCTTAAATATATTCAATGTCCCAGCTTCCACAGCTCTCTGGGGCAGCGAATTCCACAGATTTACAACCCTCTGAGAGAAGAAATTCCTCCTCATCTCAGTTTTAAATGGGCGGCCACTTATTCTAAGATTATGCCCCCTAGTTCTAGTTTCCCCTATCAGTAGAAACATCCTCTCTGCATCTACCTTGTCAAGCCCCCTCATAATCTTATACATTTTGTTAAGATCACCTCTCATTCTTCTGAACTCCAATGAGTAGAGGCCCAACCTACTTAACCTTTCCTCATAAATCAACTCCTTCATCCCCGGAATCAGCCTAGTGAACCTTCTCTGAACTGCCTCCAAAGCAAGTATATCCTTTCGTAAATATGGAAACCAAAACTGCACGCAGTATTCCAGGTGTGGTCTCACCAATACCCTGTATAACTGTAGCAAGACTTCCCTGCTTTTATACTCATCCCCTTTGCAATAAAGGCCAAGATTCCATTGGCCTTCCTGATCACTTGCTGTACCTGCATGCGCCTAAATCTGGAAATTCCGTCAGATCACTCGCCTCTGAAACTAAAGGGCCTCCGCGGGTGGGGAGCTGGGCGATTTCCTCAATTCCTGCCGCATGCGCTTGGTATGGTAAAACCCGGAACTTACGGGGACATCACGGGCGCATGTGCACCTCATACGGGCCCGTGGGGAGAGCAAATCCAGGCCCTTAGTTTTGGAAAAACCACAGGCATAACTTCTCAATTCAAAAGGGTTTGTATAACGAGATGCGAGAGTTCGGGGCCAGGAGCACAGGGGCAGCACTATGTTCAATATGTGTGCGTACTAGGTCCGTGCAGCAGAGCAGGTCTCCAGTCGTCTTGGGTAACCCTTGCCACTGGACCAAGACCTAGCTCTGTCAAGCCCCGTGTGGTGGCTGGTGTGCAACGGTCACCCCACGTTAAAAAAATCCACGCACAGGCATCTTCCACCCTTCAAGATGTAGTTCAGGATCCGGAATATTAGGTTCTTCATTGACACACCACTGAACTCATCCTTTATTAGCATGGAAGCAAGTCATCCTCGTTTCGAGGGACTGCCTATGATGATGATGTTCCTGCATACTAACCTTTTGTGTTTCATGCACCAGTACCCCCGGGTCCCGCTGTACTGCGGCACTTTGCAATCTTTCTCCATTTAAATAATAACTTACTCTTTGATTTTTTTTTTTAATTGCATGACCTCACACTTTCCAACATTATACTCCAGCTGCCAAATTTTTGCCCACTCACTTAACCTGTCTATGTCCTTTTGCAGATTTTTTTGTGTCCTCCTCACAGGGGCGGGGAGAACTCAGAAAAATCATTTCAGAAAATAACTCTGCTGCAAGCATTTATAAATAGAGCAGGCAACATGCAGCAGCGTGAGGTGTCAACCAGATGAGAGGCTGCTGAATTGAAGCTATTTGGGGCCATTGCTGGCTGGAGATAGTTCTCACGGACCGGAGCTGCCCCCTGACCCTGGTGCTGCGAGTGGAACGCAATGTCCAATCAGGATTCGGGATCGTGCTAACATTCAAGGTCCCAACAGTGAGCGCTTTCACTGGCATCCCACGCCAGGAACATGGGTCTGAGCTCTGTCTCAGGCAATCAGCCCCTGGGTTGGCCCTACATTATAAGAACATAAGAAATAGGAGCAGGAGTAGGGCATATGGCCCCTCGAGCCTCCTCCACCATTCAATACGATCATGGCTGATCCGATCATGGACTCGGGTCCACTTCCCTGTCCGCTCCCCATAACCCCTTATTCCCTTATCGGTTAAGAAACTGTCTATCTCTGTCTTAAATTTATTCAATGTCCCATTTTCCACAGCTCTCGGAGGCAGAGAATTCCACAGATTTACAGCCCTCTGAGAGAAGAAATTCCTCCTCGTCTCAGTTTTAAATGGGCGGCTGCTTATTCTAAGATCATGCCCTCTAGTTCTAGTCTCCCCCATCAGTGGAAACATCCTCTCTGCATCCACCTTGTCAAGCCCCCTCATAATCTTATATGTTTCGATAAGATTGTTCCGCCACCAGGAAGCTCATCCCCTGAAGTCCCAAGGGATCCCAGCATCCCTTGGGAGCACTGTATATAAGCCTGTTCCACACTCTGGAGTGTCTTATTAAAGACTGAGGTCACTGTTCCTTTAACCTCCCTGTGTGCAGCCTCATCTGTGTTAGGAACACAATAACTGGCGACGAGGATACGAATCCAACGCAAATATGCAGCAAACTGTGGGCATCCTGGAGAAGTTTTCGGAGGGTGAGGACTGGGAAGCCTATGTCGAACAGCTAGACCAGTACTTTGTAGCCAACGAGCTGGATGGAGAAGGAAGCGCTGCAAAAAGGAGAGCGGTCCTCCTCACAGTCTGCGGGACACCGACCTACAGCCTCATGAATCTTCTGGCTCCGGTGAAACCCACAGATAAGACGTATGAGGAGCTGTATACACTGGTTTGAGAGCATCTTAACCCAAGGGAGAGCATGCTGATTGCGAGGTATTGGTTCTACACGTGCCAGCGATCTGAAGGTCAGGAAGTGGCGAGCTATGTCGCCGAGCTAAGACGACTTGCAGGACAATGTGAGTTTGATGGCTACCTAGAGCAAATGCTCAGAGACTTTTTTGTACTGGGCATTGGCCACGAGACCATCCTACGAAAACTTTTGACTGTAGAGATACCAACCCTCAGTAAGTCCATTGCGATAGCACAGGCGTTTATGTTCACCAGTGATAACACCAAACAAATCTCTCAGCACACAAGTGCTAGCAATGTTCATAAATTAACTGGAACTGTGTTTGCGAGCAGAAATGTACAGGGCAGAAACCACGAGTCTGCAAATGCCAGCAGGCCTCAGGTGATCCAGATGACTCAGAGTCCCCAACAAAGGATGAATGCAAGACAATTCACACCTTGTGGGCGTTGTGGAGGCTTCCATTCAGCCTATTCATGCCACTTCAAAGGGTATGTTTGCAAGAGCTGTGGAACAATGGGGCACCTCCAACGAGTTTGCAAATGAGCTGCAAGCTCTGCAAAATCTGCTAACCACCATATGGCAGAGGAAGATCGGTCCATGGTGGATCAAAGCAATTTCGAGCCTGAGAGAGAGGAGGCAGATGCTGAAGTACACGGGGTGCACACATTTTCGACGAAATGTCCAACTATAATGCTAAACGTAAAATTGAATGGCTTACCCATAGCCATGGAACTGGACACTGGCGCTAGCCAATCCATCATGAGTAAAAAGATGTTTGAGAGACTGTGGTGCAACAAGGCATTCAGACCATCCCTGAGCCCCATCCACACGAAACTGAGAATGTACACCAAAGAGCATATCACTGTCCTGGGCAGTGCCATGGTCAAGGTCACCTACGAGGGCACGGTGCACGAACTGCCACTCTGGATTGTCCCGGGCGATGGCCCCACACTGCTTGGAAGGAGCTGGTTGGGCAAAATCCACTGGAACTGGGATGACATCCGAGCGCTATCACATGTCGATGAGGCCTCATGTACCCAGCTTCTTAACAAATCGCCTTCCCTTTTTGAGCCAGGCATTGGAAACTTTTCCGGGGTGAAGGTGCGGATCCACTTGGTCCCAGGGGCACGACCCATTCACCACAAGGCGCGAGCGGTACCTCACATGATGAGGGAGAGAGTGGAAATCAAGCTGGACAGGCTGCAACGCGAGGGCATCATCTCCCCAGTGGAATTCAGCAAGTGGGCCAGCCTGATTGTTCCAGTACTCAAAAGTGATGGCACGGTCAGGCTTTGCGGCGTTTATAAAATAACTATTAATCGTTTCTAGCTACAGGACCAATACCCGCTACCTAAGGCAGACGACCTATTTGCGATGCTGGCAGGAGGCAAGACGTTCACCAAGCTCGACCTGACTTTGGCCTACATGACGCAGGAGCTGGAGGAGTCTTCGAAGGGCCTCACCTGCATCAACATGCACAAAGGACTGTTCATCTACAACAGATGCTCGTTTGGAATTCGGTCGGCTGCAACGATCTTCCAGAGAAACAAGTCGGTACCACACACGGTGATCTTTCAGGACGACATATTGGTCATGGGTCGGGACACCGCCGAGCACCTACAAAATCTGGAGGAGGTCCTCCAGTGACTGGATCGCGTAGGGCTGCGGCTGAAGAGGTCGAAATGCGTCTTCATGGCAACAGAAGTGGAGTTTTTGCGGAGAAAGATTGCGGCGGACTGCATTCGGCCCACAGACGCCAAGACCGAGGCTGTCAGGAACGTCCAAGCCACAGAACGTCAAAGAGCTGCGGTCGTTCCTGGGACCCCTCAACTATTTTGGTAACTTCCTACCGGGGTTAAGCACTCTTTGAGAGCCCCTACATGTGTTATTGCACAAAGGTGAAAACTGGGTATGGGGGAAAAAACTAAGTAATTGCTTTTGAGAAAGCCAGAAACATTTTAAGCTGCAACAAGCTGCTTGTATTGTATAACCCGTGTAAAAGACTTAAGCTAGCATGTAACGCGTCGCCGTACGGAGTCGGGTGTGTATTACAACAAGCTAATGTTGCGGGGAATTTGCAACCTGTCGCCTATGCTTCCAGGAGCTTGTCTAAGGCCGAGAGGGCCTACAGCATGATTAAGAAAGAGGCATTAGCGTGTGTGTTCGGGGTAAAGAAAATGCATCAGTACCTGTTTGGCCTCAAATTTGAGCTGGAAACCGATCACAAGCCCCTCACATCCCTGTTCACTGAAAACAAGGGGAGAAATACTAATGCCGCAGCCCGCATACAAAGGTGGGCACTCGCGCTATCAGCGTATAACTATACCATCCGCCACAGGCCAAGCACCGAGAACTGTGCGGATGCTCTCAGTCGGCTACCGTTGCCCACCACGGGGGTGGAAAGGGTGCAGCCTGCAAATTTGTTGATGGTGGTGCAGCCCGCAGACTTGTTGATGATCATGGAAGCGTTTGAAAATGATAAATCACCTGTCACCGCCTGCCAGATTAGGACTTGGACCAGGCAAGAGCCTCTGCTGTCCCTAGTAAAAAACTGTGTACTGCATGGGAGCTGGGCCAGCATCCTCGTTGAAATGCAAGAGCTAATCAAGCTGTTCCAGCGGCGAAAGGATGAGCTGTCCATTCAGGCAGACTGCCTGTTGTGGGGTAACTGCGTAGTGCTACCAAAAAAGGGCAGGGAGACGTTCACCTCGGATCTCCACAGCCCACACCCAAGTATAGTAATGATGAAAGCGATAGCCAGATCCCACGTGTGGTGGCCCGGTATCGACTCTGACTTAGAGTCCTGTGTACGGCAATGCAGTGTGTGTGCTCAGTTGAGCAATGCGCCCAGAGAGGCACCACTAAGTTTGTGGTCCTGGCCCTCCAGACCATGGTCGAGGATCCATGTCGACTATGCGGGCCCGTTTCTCGGTAAAATGTTTCTGGTGATGGTGGATGCTTTTCAAAATGGATTGAATGTGAAATAATGTCGAGAAGCACTGCCACCGCCACCATTGAAAGACTGAGGGCCATGTTTGCCACCCACGGCCTGCCTGACATACTGGTCAGTGACAACGGGCCATGTTTCACTAGTGCCGAATTTAAAGAATTCATGACTCGCAATGGGATCAAACATGTCACCTCGGCCCCGTTTAAACCAGCCTCCAATGGGCAGGCAGAGCGGGCAGTACAAACTATCAAACAGAGCCTTAAACGAGTCACAGAAGGCTCACTCCAAACCCGCCTGACCCGAGTACTACTCAGCTACCGCACGAGATCCCACTCACTCACAGGGGTGCCCCCGGCTGAGCTACTCATGAAAAGGACACTTAAAACCAGACTCTCGCTGGTTCACCCCAACCTGCATGATCAGGTAGAGAGCAGGCGGCAGCAACAAAATGTAAACGATAGTCGCGCCACTGTGTCATGGGAAATTGATCTGAATGACCCTGTGTATGTGCTAAACTATGGACATGGTCCCAAGTGGATCGCGGGCACGGTGATAGCTAAAGAAGGGAGTAGGGTGTTTGTAGTCAAACTAGACAATGGACAAATTTGCAGAAAGCACCTGGACCAAACGAGGCTGCGGTTCAGACTGCCCTGAACAACCCACAGCAGACACCATCTTTTTCGAGCCCACAACACACACCCAAAGGATCAATGACACCACGCTGGACCAGGAAATCGAACCCATCACGCCCAACAGCCCAGCAAGGCCAGGCTCACACAGCAGCCCTGCAGTGCCAACAACACGCCAGCCCAGCGAGGGCACAGCCAACACACCAGAACAAACATTTGTACCGAGGCGGTCCACCAGGGAAAGAAAGGCTCCCAACCACCTCACCTTGTAAATAGTTTTCACTTTGACTTTGGCGGGGGGGTAGGGGGGTGATGTTGTGTATCTGTAAAGCATGCACTCCCATGTTCCGCCACCAGGGAGCTCATCCACTGTAGTCCCAAGGGATCCCAGCATCCCTTGGGAGCACTGTATATAAGCCGGCCCCTAAGGCCTATTCCTCACTCTGGAGTGTCTTATTAAAGACTGAGGTCACTGTTACTTTAACCACCCTGTGTGCAGTCTCATCTGTGTTAGGAACACAATAAAGATCACCTCTCATTCTTCTGAATTCCAATGAGTAGGGGCCCAACCTACTCAACCTTTCCTCATAAGTCAACCCCCTCATCGCTGAACTGCCTCCAAAGCAAGCATATCCTTTCATAAGTATGGAAACCAAAACTGTACGCAGTATTCAGCGACAGTGCTGTCATCCTCAACTAAAAGGCAAGTACATCAAATGCAAGAGCTTTACTCTTAAACTTACATCAGCTCAGCATTCCAGAGAGTGGGCCTCATGACGAAAATAAAAAGGCAAAGAATTTATATAGCGCCTTTCACGAACAGCCGGGCCTCCCAAAGCGCTTTACAGCCAATGAAGTACTGTCGGAATGTAGGAAACGCCGCATGTAATTTCCGCACAGCAAGCTCCCACAATCAGCTATCTGATAAGGACATGAAAATCTGTTCTTAGGTATTGTTTGAGGGATAAATAGGAGACCACTGAGAACACCACTGCTCTTCTTTGAAATAGAGTCATTTTTTGCATCCACCTGAGAGAGCAGATGGGTCCTCAGTTTAACGTTTCACTTAAAAAGATAGCACCTCTGACAGTGCAACACTCACTCAGTACTGCCCCTCCGACAGTGCGGCGTTCCCTCAGTACTGCCCCTCCGACAGTGCGGCGTTCCCTCAGTACTGCCCCTCCGACAGTGCGGCGCTCCCTCAGCACTGCCACTCCGACAGTGCAGCGCTCCCTCAGTACTGCCCCTCTGACAGTGCGGCGCTCCCTCAGTACTGCCGCTCCGACAGTGCGGTGCTCCCTCAGCACTGCCCGTCTGACAGTGCGGCGCTCCCTCAGTACTGCCCCTCCGACAGTGCGGTGCTCCCTCAGTACTGCCCCTCCGACAGTGTGGCGTTCCCTCAGTACTGCCCCTCCGACAGTGCGGCGCTCCCTCAGTACTGCCACTCCGACAGTGCGGTGCTCCCTCAGCACTGCCCGTCTGACAGTGCGGCGCTCCCTCAGTACTGCCCCTCCGACAGTGCGGTGCTCCCTCAGTACTGCCCCTCCGACAGTGCGGCACTCCCTCAGTACTGCCCCTCTGACAGTGCGGCGCTCCCTCAGTACTGCCCCTCCGACAGTGCGGCGCTCCCTCAGTACTGCCCCTCCGACAGTGCGGTGCTCCCTCAGTACTGTCCCTCCGACAGTGCGGTGCTCCCTCAGTACTGCCCCTCCGACAGTGCGGTGCTCCCTCAGTACTGTCCCTCCGACAGTGCGGCGCTCCCTCAGTACTGTCCCTCCGACAGTGCGGCGCTCCCTCAGTACTGCACGGGAGCATCAGCCTAGATTTTTGTGCTCCAGAATGAGGCTGAAACCCACGACCTTGTCACTCGGAGGTGAGAGTGCTGCTCACTGAGCTAAACTGAAACCACTTTCTACTGGTGCAGCCAGCTTTAATGAGCTGCCTGTCTGCATACTGAGGCCCATCTGCTGCCCTATTCCGTTTAAACTCTTGCCATTAAGGCTGGGAATTTTCCTGGAGCCTAGCGGGGTTTCCTGCTGCATTACCGGTGAACTGTCGGTGGCAGAGTGAGGGCAGGGCTGGGCTTAAAGTGTACGTAGGGGCCATTTTTGTTTCTTTGCGTCCGTCAGCTCCCGGGCTCCGCACCACTGCCGACTCCCACAGAATTCTGCGTCGGTTAGCGGCAGCGTTAACCGGAAGCGCCCCGGGTCCGCGACGCTGGCAATGACGACGCCGTCACTGTGCCCAGTGACCCGTTTTCTCCACGCGCTCCTCCGTGAGGCTGTCGACTGGCCGGTCACGGCCTTCCTCACTGCTGAGCGCAGGATCCGTGCCGCGCCATTGCAGCCCGGTGCTCCGCTTGCATGCCGGGCTTTGTGCCACGGTTCCCCGGTGCTCCAGCGGTGGCCCCTTCACCCTCAAGTCGCTGGAGAAATACCACCAACGATGTCTCTGCAAGATCCTGCAAATTCCCTGGGAGGACAGATGCACCAACATTAGCGTCCTCGACCAGGCCAACATCCCCAGCATTGAAGCACTGACCACACTTGATCAGCTCCTCTGGGCAGGCCACATTGTCCACATGCTTGATCCAAGATTCCCAAAGCAAGCGCTCTACTCGGAACTCCTTCACGGCAAACAAGCCAAAGGTGGGCAGAGGAAACGTTTCAAGGACACCCTCAAAGCCTCCCTGACTGTATTATGATTTTCTAAATGTCCCGCTATTGCTTACTTAATGATGGACTCCAGCATTTTCCCAACAACAGATGTTAGGCGAACTGGTCTATAGTTTCCTGTTTTCTGTCTCGCTCTTTTCTTAAATGAGGGTGTTACATTTGCGGTTTTCCAATCTGCTGGGACCTCTCCAGAATCCAGGGAATTTTGGTGGATTACAACCAATGCATCCACTATTTCTGCAGCCACATTTTTTACGACCCTAGGATGCAGGCCATCAGGTCCACGGGACTTGTCCACCTTTAGTCCCATTAGTTTGCCAAGTACTTTATCTCTGGTGGTAATTGATTGTTTTAAGTTCTTTCCCCCCAGTAGCCCCTTGATTATCCACTATTGGGATGTTTTGAGTGTCTTCTACCATGAAGACCGATACAAATATTTGTTGAAAGTCTCTGCCAGTTCCATGTTCCCCATTAGTAATTCTCCAGTCTCATCCTCTAGGGGACCAAAGTGGCCTTACGGAACTGTAGCACAGTGGTTATGTAACTGGGCTAATAATCCCGAGGTCTGGACTAATGATTAGAGATGTTGTTAGCGTTAGTGTTTTCTTAGAAGAATCACTCAACACTCAGGGTCGGTTCCAATGCTGAAGCAGCTTTTATTACGCTCAGCGGGAAGGAAAAACTCAGGACCGTATCCAGGTTTCTCTTCACAGAACAAAGAGTTACATGTACCTTTATATGTTTCACAACAGTTACAAAACAGTTTACTGCAGCTACACAGCCCATCACGGCTGGACACAAGCCAATCACAATGATTATAGATTACATATAGGTTATTTTAACCCAATAGAATTCCCCTTATGTCTCAGGAACCATGTGTTCGTCTTTTGTCAGCTTGGGCTGATTGATATAGGTTCTCTCACTAGTTCTTTCTTCTTGGAGAAATAATTGGTTTCTAACCTTGTTTACAGCAAATGGTTTCCCTCTTATCTTTCTTCCTGAAATAATTGGTTTCATGGCCTTGTTCACAGGAGATGGTTTCCTTCTTATCTCTGTCTTCCCAGGCATTCCTACAGTGGGCCTCACAGGGTTATTGCTCGGTCAGTGAACGTTCAACAGTTCACAGCTTGACTACCTGATTTCCCATCATGCCTGGGCAGCCATTTTATGTGTGGCCACTTAAGCTTATGTGAGTTCTAAATATCCAGCAGGTGCCTAATGCCTAAGTCTATATATATTTCTACTCTCTACAACAATTCCCCCCTTTCGGTAAAGGGACTAGTCCTAGTCCCCTTTTAACCGACCGTACTGCCTTTATCTGATATTTGTGCACTGCCCGGTACTCCTTGCCTCAACGTGCTGGCCAGTCACGCGGTTTCAGGAGTCCCGGTTGCTTAGATCAAATTAACAAAAGCTAGCTCCTCCCGTCCCCTTATCAAACAGGCTTGTTTAATATCCAGGGAACGGTGATTGGTCCGTTTCCGCCGTTTGTGGCGCCTGCATACCTGGCAGGCCATCACGCCCCATGTTATTGCTAAGATTAATTGTATTCCGACCAGTGTGTGTGAAATAATTCGAATCCATGGGTGGATGTTCACATTTATTCCCCAGTCCCAGACCTTTCTCCACCAACTCTGACTTTGTAAGTCTACCTCGGTATCTTCTTTGATTTTAGTTTGTAGCTGGTGATAGAGTTTTACAGATTGACCCACTCTGAGCCTCAACTCCCGTAATACTTCGGTTAGATGTGGGATAGGGACCTGCTCTGGCTCGTCATAATCCTGCAAATGATCATGGAGCTGATCAGTTACTTCAATAACTTCGAACTTCCGGCGCCTAACCTGGGTGATATGCGCTTGCTCGATCGCGACAGGTCGTAGTGGTGTAAAGCAAAAGTTTGGCTGCGGTATAGGGCACTGCAGGTCATTATACTGGTATGAACGCTCTGTGGTAGAGACGCAGTATCTTCCCCTCCCTCCGTAGCCTGCCCTCGCGAAGTGCATGTGTGCGGGCACTATTTCTAGTACACACCCGTTGGTTCGGTTAAACCCGCACTCGTCTAGTTCCCCTCGGCCCACCGGGTGAGGGCATACTGTGATTTCCCCCCTTTGCTTGCAATCTGCTAGGGAAATCCCAGTAAGTATGTTGTTTCGACGAACGGCAGAGGTGGTGGTCAGGTAGTAGCGTATGGAGACATTTTCCCGTATTACTCCGATATTCTCTAGTTGGTATAAGGGGAACGGCCCTGAGTCCGGCGTTGCTATAGGGATCAACAGGACTATCCCTATCCCGGTAGTCCTACCCATCTGGCAATCTGGAATTGCGGGGTATACTCGGGTCAGTCCCTTCAGAGTACAATTATCCAGTGTCCCCCTTTGGTTCGCCAACTGAGCTAAATGTGAACTGTCTATCCAATCGGGTACCTCCCCGCGTTGGATCTGGTTGAGGTTGTGGCGGATCTGTCCCACCATCCACAGACCATAAGCATGACAGAGTTGCCCCTGTCTTTGCTTTATTGTATCTTCTTGTTCTCTATCAATGAGGTGATTAATGGTTTTAGCGTGAGCTTCCAGGACTGAGATGCCATCCAACTGGATTTCGGCCCCCTCCTTTCCTAGGTTGGCCTGGTCTTCCTGGTTTTGCTCCACCCTCTCCAATAACCCCTTCATCACCCCTTTAAGCTGTTCTACCCTCTCATTTAACCCTTGTATGTCTATCGAGTTCACTACGGAGGTTCCTGTATTGAAAACGGTAGCAACATCATTTACTATTTCCCTCTTCACCCTGGGGGCTAACCCCTGTCCCCGGAACCTACTGGCACCCATTGCATCGGCAGCCTGCTGCATTACAACTTTACTTAATACATTGTACATCTTCCTTGACTGTTCGGTACAATATTCCGGCATCTGGATGCCTGAAATATTGATCAGAACAGGCACAATTTCATGTTTAACATTATCATACAATAATTCCCCTTCGTTGTACATTGCAATCCCATTTTCTGGTCCCTTAGTAGTTATGGGACAAGGCAGTTCTTCGGGCAATGTAGTGGTTCTTATGGGGCGCGGTGTTGGAGGGGGTGAGAAACATACATACATTGATATAGCAGCCGCCCCCACCTCCTCGTAATACCCACACAGCCCCATGCCCTTTTTGCGGATGACTGATTGCTGGGATTGTCCCGGAGGCGCGCAAATTATGCCGAAAGTACATTCATCAGGCCCTTTGACATCCCTCCGTTTAATGCATCTGCTCCTTATACCCGTGGAGCACTGTACACATACTCTTATTCTTATTAGGATTCTTATTAAAATAAGTCCTGTCCTTGCTCCAGTCCTTGGCTGCTGGGATGCACATTCCGTCCGTTAAATTAAACAAGACTCCATAGTTCATATAGTTGTTTATTTCCAGCGTGCTCTGCTATCCGTCGGTGTTGCCCAGGGTACGTGCATGTCGCAGGGCTATCCAGATTACGAGTAGCGCCGTTCGTATTCCCATTCCGGTAAGTATTATCTGTAATTTTAAACAGACGGCCTGGTCGTCACCAGGGGTTAAGTTTTTTGCTCTACGAGAGTCCCTGTCACCCTGCAAAATCAGAAGCACAAGGTTATAATCGAACCATTTCGAGCTGAATCTGTAGGGCGTGCGCCCGTGTCTTTACTCACTTAAATATTACCCAAACTCCTATTATGACCAAGGCCAAAGCTATTCCTCGCTGTCTGCTTTACCGTTAGGTTGGGTTTGTGGACTACACCTACCCACCGTGGGGTACATTGGCTCTATTGCCAGAGGTGATGGTGCTATGGCTGCGCACTGCACTATCCGTCTAGTCCCGTTATCTCTTCCAGCCTGTTTATCTTAGCTTTTAACTCTTCAATTTGTTTTATTGAATATCTATTTCTTTATTGTATCAGGCAAGTATTATTACATAAGCTAGTTCTGTTTTTATTTTTGTTTCCTCTGTTAGGTGAGTCTTTTTTTTTTTCCCTATTAAGAAATCCAAATTAATAATGTTCAGTATAAAACGGCTGTCAATGGAAAGGGTTAACTCCTTTCCAGGTTTGTAAGAAGACCTGATGTCATTACGTGACTTCACGTAATCATCTGAAAAAAAAAGTCTTTGTGCCTTCAAAACTGGCTTCGAAATTAGGAATCCGTTAAACAGCATAAATCATTAGAGTAAACTCCAATGTTTTCTTAACTTCTAATTCAAGTACTTGCCAAAGAATTTTTTTTTTAAATTGTTTTAAAACAAGACCACACATACAATAGCAATTTTGTTTACTGAAATTCAATTCTGTTTTTTTTTTATTTCTCTCTTTCTCCTCGTTATCTTCAAAACCCTCCTGCTTGTTTAGACTGTTCGGGACATTTTTGATAAACACTGTCCATTTTGGAAATCTTTTCAAACTGCATTGAAACTTTTTCATAATTTAAAATTCGAATCCATGTAGTGTTTTTTTACTTATTCCAATTTTTTTTTTCTTCTAATTAAACTAATATCTTTTTCACAGCAAACATCAACTAGTATTTAGTAAGTTATGTCTTTTTCCATTTAGTCCGTTACATCTTTTTTTTTTTCCTTTCTTCAAATTAGGTTTTGTATTTTACACGGAGGGTTCGTAACTCCATAAAGTTGTTAATTTAAAATCATTTGTTTACTTTCAAAGTGGCGTCTTTATCTTTTTCTTTTTCTCCATAACTGGAATGGAGACCAGCTTTGAGAGTTTGAGTGCTGCCTTTCGTTATCTCAAAATGCTCCAGTTTCAAAGTCGTTACTAAAGCTTGCTGTTTTTTAACATTTTCCAAAAGTTCCTTTTACACCTTCGCAGATAGCTCGCCACTTGCCCAGGAGTTTGACCTGATCAGATTTAATTTAATCTTTTTCTTTTTTTTTTAAAATCCACCTCAGTATTTCCTGTGCCTTCTCTGAATATCTCAAAATCCCAATTCAAACTTTGTAATTTCAATCTTTATTTAAAACTTTTTTTTTAGAAGCTCTTTTTTTTTAAAGCATTCTTTATCTCATTCCGAGACTAAATTTATGTCTTTCAACCCAATCAATCATTGCATGTTTTCTTTCGGCAAGTAAGTGAGCATGTCAAATAAATATTTTGCTCAACAAACCTATTCTTTATTTGTTTATTTTCCTAGCTCCGTAACTTATCATCCGAATAAATCCACACCTGCGTTTCTAACTTAAATGTCTTAAAACTTCCCACATACAGGACAACATTACAAAGGGTTTAAAAAAAAAGACTTTCACTCTGTTTCTAAAATAAACAGACACTTGCATTCCTCTTCCAACCAGGCTTTCGGAACATGAAAACATAAAAAAATTCATTCTGCAGTCAAAAATCACACAGACACTTCTCACTCAACGATTTACAACAGTCTCTCTTCTTGTTTTGGCCGGCTCTATTTTTGGATCCATGACCTTTCAGGGAATTCGTAGTTTTATCTAAATAATTCCTCACATAACTAATTCCTGAGGATTCCACCCTGCTTTAATCATATTTTCAATAAGCTTCTTTTGTTTTTCCGCCAGGTGGCGGGTAAGCGACCCTTCTGGTCCCCACTCGAGTTTACTTGTTTTCATGGCCATTCCTGGGTAGGACTGGTATCGTTAGGAATCTACTCTCAGAGGTCCGCTTTCTTTCTAGCGCGACTTGTAGTAAACTGTC
This sequence comes from Pristiophorus japonicus, assembly GCF_044704955.1. NCBI lineage: Eukaryota > Metazoa > Chordata > Chondrichthyes > Pristiophoridae > Pristiophorus > Pristiophorus japonicus. The sequence continues at coordinate 8,818,522 of NC_091977.1, forward strand.
TCTTGGCTACTGTCAGGTCACAAGTTCTGCTGTTACACAAACTTATACAATTCTTAAAAACGCGTTTAAGCAATTCCCGCAGTGCTCTACGTATCCTTAACGACTACCTACCACCGCTCAGCCTGTTGGTCCGACCCTGTTCACAGGTTTGGATTCCGTTAGCCGCTGTACACCGCTTGGTTCTACCCCGGGGTATTTCAAATTTCACTACTGGGTCCGGAAGATGTCTCTCGGTATCACGATCCCACGGTCTAAGTGTGTTCCCTACGCCTACTTGGTTCCTGGCCGTCACGTGGGACAAAAGTCCTCTTAATTCAGGCTCAGGCTAGGCGTTTGAGATATTAGACCGTCTCCTCATGTCGATCAACCAGCTTTCACCTTCCGCACCCTTTATACTTAAAAATTGTTTTTTATACTCACCCGGGTTTTTTCCAAGGGCGTCCAGCGACTCCGGGAAATCCCGTCGACTACGCCATTGTTAGCGTTAGTGTTTTCTTAGAAGAATCACTCAACACTCAGGGTCGGTTCCAATGCTGAAGCAGCTTTTATTACGCTCAGCGGGAAGGAAAAACTCAGGACCGTATCCAGGTTTCTCTTCACAGAACAAAGAGTTACATGTACCTTTATATGTTTCACAACAGTTACAAAACAGTTTACTGCAGCTACACAGCCCATCACGGCTGGACACAAGCCAATCACAATGATTATAGATTACATATAGGTTATTTTAACCCAATAGAATTCCCCTTATGTCTCAGGAACCATGTGTTCGTCTTTTGTCAGCTTGGGCTGATTGATATAGGTTCTCTCACTAGTTCTTTCTTCTTGGAGAAATAATTGGTTTCTAACCTTGTTTACAGCAAATGGTTTCCCTCTTATCTTTCTTCCTGAAATAATTGGTTTCATGGCCTTGTTCACAGGAGATGGTTTCCTTCTTATCTCTGTCTTCCCAGGCATTCCTACAGTGGGCCTCACAGGGTTATTGCTCGGTCAGTGAACGTTCAACAGTTCACAGCTTGACTACCTGATTTCCCATCATGCCTGGGCAGCCATTTTATGTGTGGCCACTTAAGCTTATGTGAGTTCTAAATATCCAGCAGGTGCCTAATGCCTAAGTCTATATATATTTCTACTCTCTACAACAATGTGAATTCAAATCCCACCACGGCAGCTGGAGAGTTAAAATTCAGTTAATTAGCTAAACTTGGAAGGAAAAAGCTAGAGTAAGTGATGGTAACCATGAAACTATCGGATTGTCGTGAAAACCCATCTGGTTCACCAATGTCCTTTAGGAAAGGAAATCTGCTGTCCTTACCCGGTCTGGGCCTCTATGTGACTCCAGACACACAGCAATGTGGTTGACTCTAAAATGGCCAAGTGAGACACTAAGTTGTACAAGGTGGCTCACCACCACCTTCTCAAGGGCAATTAGGGATGGGCAATAAGTCCTGGCCGTGCCAGCAATGTCCACATAGAAAATAGGTGCAGGAGCAGGCCATTTGGCCCATCGAGCCTGTACCACCATTCAATATGATCATGCAACTTCAGTACCCCATTCCTGCTTTCTCTCCATACCTCTTGAGCCTTTTTGCTGTAAGGGCCACATCTAACAAACTGACCTCAACAACTTTCTGTGGTAGAGAATTCCACAGGGCTACAATTCTCTGAGTGAAGAAGTTTCTCCTCATCTTGGTCCTAAATAGAAACATAGAAACATAGAAAATAGGTGCAGGAGTAGGCCATTCGGCCCTTCGAGCCTGCATCGCCATTCAATGAGTTCATGGCTGAACATGCAATTCAGTACCCCATTCCTGCTTTCTCGCCATACCTCTTGATCCCCCTAGTAGTAAGGACTACATCTAACTCCTTTTTGAATATATTTAGTGAATTGGCCTCAACAACTTTCTGTGGTAGATAATTCCACAGGTTCACAATTCTCTGGGTGAAGAAGTTTCTCCTCATCTCGGTCCTAAATGGCTTACCCTTTATCCTTAGACTGTGACCCCCTGGTTCTGGACTTCCCCAACATCAGGAACATTGTTCCTGCATCTAACCTGTCCAATCCCGTCAGAATTTTATATGTTTCTATGAGACCCCTCTCATTCTTCTAAATTCCAGTGAATATAAGCCTAGTTGATCCAGTCTTTCTTCATATGTCAGTCCTGCCATCCCGGGCATCAGTCTGGTGAACCTTCGCTGTACTACCTCAATAGCAAGAATGTCCTTCCTCAGATTAGGAGACCAAAACTGTACACAATACTCAAGGTATGGCCTTACCAAGGCCCTGTACAACTGTAGTAACACCTCCCTGCTCCTATACTCAAATCCTCTCGCTATGAAGGCCAACATATCATTTGCCTTCTTCACCGCCTGCTGTACCTGCATGCCAACTTTTAATGATTGATGTACCATGACATCCAGGTCTCGTTGCACTTCCCCTTTTCCTAATCTGTCACCATTCAGATAATATTCTGCCTTCCTGTTTTTGCCACCAAAGTGGATAACCTCACATTTATCTACATTATACTGCATCTGCCATGCATTTGTCCACTCACCTAACCTGTCCAATTCATCCTACAGCCTCTTAGCATCCTCCTCACAGCTCACACTGCCATCCAGCTTAGTGTCATCTGCAAACTTGGAGATATTACATTCAATTCCTTCATCTAAATCATTGATGTATATTGTGGTCCTAGCACTGAACCTTGTGGCACCCCACTAGTCACAGCCTGCCATTCTGAAAAGGACCTGTTTATTCCTACTCTTTTCTTCCTGTCTGCCAACCAATTCTCTATCCATGTCAATACATTACCCCCAATACCATGTGCTTTAATTTTGCACACTAATCTCTTGTGTGGGACCTTGTCAAAAGCCTTTTGAAAGTCCAAATACACCACATCCACTGGTTCTCCCTTGTCCACTCTATTAGTTACATCCTCAAAAAATTCTAGAAGATTTGGCAAGCATGATTTCCCTTTCATAAATCCATGCTGACTTGGACCGATCCTGTCACTGATTTCCAAATGTGCTGCTATTTCATCTTTAATAATTAATTCCAACATTTTCCTCACCACCGATGTCAGGCTAACCAGTCTATAATTCCCTGTTTTCTCTCTCCCTCCTTTTTTAAAAAGTGGTGTTACATTAGCTATCCTCCAGTCCATAGGAACTGATCCAGAGTCAATAGAATGTTGGAAAATGATCACCAATGCATCCACTATTTCTAGGGCCACTTCCTTAAGTACTCTGGAATGCAGCCTATCAGGTCCTGGAGATTTATCGGCCTTCAATCCCATCAATTTCCCTAACACAATTTCCTGACTAATAAGGATTTCCTGCAGTTCCTCCTTTTCGCTACACCCTCTAATCCCTAGTATATCTGGAAGGTTATTTGTGTCTTCCTTAGTGAAGACAGATCCAAAGTATTTGTTCAATTGGTCTGCCATTTCTTTATTCCCCATTATAAATTCACCTGAATCTGACTGCAAGGGACCTACGTTTGTTTTCACTAATCTTTTTCTCTTCACATATCTATAGAAGCTTTTGCAGTCAGTTTTTATGTTCCCTGCAAGCTTTCTCTCATACTCTATTTCCCCCTCCTAATTAAACCCTTAATCCTCCTCTGCTGAATTCTAAATTTCTCCCAATCCTCAGGTTTGCTGTTTTTTCTGACCAATTTTTATGCCTCTTCCTTGGATTTTTTTTTTTTACTAATTTTTACTTTTGACAATTGATTGCAGCTCTCTTGCTCCTCAAGTCAGCAGGCTTTCTGACCATCGTGTGTATTGCAGCTGAACTCCATCCTGCTCTCACCAGACATTCCCAGCAGGGGTCATCAGGAAGGTCACGAGCTGATTTCCTCCCTTCCCCGATCCCCTTGCTCATAACTGCTGAGGCCAGTTGCAGCATCCGAGCTAAGAGTTGGTAACTCGGCCCAGACTGGTGATTGTCCCTGTAATTATTTACTTCATGGGTTCTTTGCTTAAGAATTCACAGCAACACATTGCTATCAAGAACTAGTTAGTTTATTTGCAAAAGGTTTAACAATCACAGTACACATGACCAGTTCATCCACCAGGCTAACAACCACCTGCCTCATCGTGGATCCCCCAAACCCAACTGGCTGGGGTTTTATTGAGTCTTGTGATGATCACGTGACTGGCTAAGCCGCTCCCAACTCAACAGCTCCATCAACCTGTGAGCCTACTCGCAGACGCATATATTACAGTACCTGAAAAATCCTAATTCTGAGTATCGGAGCAGGGGGAGGTCATACTGTAGTTGTACAGGGCCTTGCTGAGGCCTCACCTGGAATATTGTTCAGTTTTGGTCTCCTAATTTGAGGAAGGACATTCTTGCTATTGAGGGAGTGCAACGAAGGTTCACCAGACTGATTCCAGGGATGGCTGGACTGACATATGAGGAGAGACTGGATCGACTGGGCCTTTATTCATTGGAGTTTAGAAGGATGAGAGGGGATCTCATAGAAACATATAAAATTCTGACAGGACTGGATAGGTTAGATACGATGTTGGGGAAGTCCAGAACCAGGGGACACAGTCTAAGGATAAGGGGTAAGCCATTTAGGACTGAGATGAGGAGAAACTTCTTCACTCAGAGAGTTGTTAACCTGTGGAATTCCCTACCGCAGAGAGTTGTTGATGTCAGTTTGGTGTATATATTCAAGAGGGAGTTAGATGTGGCCCTTACGGCTAAAGGGATCAAGGGGTTAGGAGAGAAAGCAGGAAAGGGGTACTGAGGTGAATGATCAGCCATGATCTTATTGAATGGCGGTGCAGGCTCAAAGGGCCGAATGGCGTACTCCTGCACCTATTTTCTATGTTTCTATGTTTAACACTATCCCTAATTTCACTTGTTAGCCAAGGTTTACCTACCTTCCCCTTTTTATTTTTACTCCAGACAGGGATGTACAATTGTTGAAGTTCAGCCTATCAGGCCCTGGGGATTTATTGGCCTTCAATCCCATCAATTTCCCGAACACAATTTCCTGACTAATAAGGATTTCCTTCAGTTCCTCCTTTTTGCTAGACCCTCGGTTCCCTAATATTTCCGGAAGGTTATTTGTGTCTTCCTTCGTGAAGACAGAACCAAAGTATTTGTTCAATTGGTCTGCCATTTCTTTATTCCCCATTATAAAGTCGCCTGTGAATGAATAAAAAAAAGCTAAAACAAGTGTGGCCCAAACACAGGTCCCTGTGGGACAACACTCACCCCAAACCTTTCCTTCCAAAAAATCTCCTTTTACCCTTATTGTTTGCTTTCCGTTGTGCAGCCGCCTCTCCCTCCTTGTGATCCCAATCTCCACAATTCTCTGTACCATTATCTTTCCCACATGTCTTTTACATGACACCTCAGCAAATGCTTGTTAACAATCCATATAAACCACACCTTTGTATCACCTATCTGTCATCTCAGCAAAGAATCTGAAAAGGTCCCACTAACTGGCCTACAATTTCCTGGCCTATCTTGGTCGGAAAAGGACAGTCGTATTTGATGTGATGTGATTGGTGTCAGTAGTGATTGTACTAGAGAGGGTACAGAGGAGATTCACGAGGATGTTGCCTGGACTGGAGAATTTTAGCTATGAGGAAAGATTGAATAAGCTGGGGTTGTTTTCTTTGGAACAGAGGAGGCTGAGAGGAGATTTAATTGAGCCGTATAAAATTATGAGGGGCCTAGATATAGTGGATAGGAAGGACCTGTTTTCCTTAGCAGAGGGGTCAACAACAAGGGGTCATGGATTTAAAGTAGTTGGTGGAAGGATTAGATGGGAGTTAAGAGAGCTTTTTTCACCCAGAGGGCGGTGGGGATCTGGAACTCTCTGCCTGAAATGATGGCAGAGGCAGAAACTCTCGTCACATTTGGATGTGCACCTGAACTGCCGTAACCTACCGGGCTACGGACCAAGAGTTGAAAAGTGGGATAGCTCTTTTTTAGCCGGCACAGACCCAATGGGCCGAATGTGCCGTAAATCATTATGATTCCATGATTTTCCACGCGTTAGTCTCATATTACAATTTTACTTTGCACAGGAATTTGTAAAGTTATAGTCAGAGCCTCTGCCAGCCTTCCCTCAGGAACCACATGTGTCAGCCACTGTGCACAGCACAAGATAGATGCAGAGTGTAGCTCCCTGTGTACTGTCCAATCAACCAAACTCAGGTCAGGTTTGATGTCGGGTAAAGCTCCCTCTGCTGTGTCCTATCGATATACCTGAATCTCAATACAGTCCCCATCGCTGATTATCGCGGGTCGGTGCCGACACGATTTCCCCCCTATTCTTGTTGGGCAATTTATATTTCAGAATTTAATGCCCGTTAGTCTTCCCCGCCACTGACTGTATCCGATCTATCCCGTACCAAGCAGGTGCATGGAAATCAGCGTTCTATAATTCTGTGTCAGCCGTGGCTCAATTGGTAGCACTCTCGCTCCGAGTCTTGAGCACAAACATCCAGGGAGCCTCCACTGCACTGTCGGAGGGGCAGTACTGAGGGAGCACTGCACTGTCAGAGGGGCAGTACTGAAGGAGCGCTGCACTGTCGGAGGGGCAGTACTGAGGGAGCACTGCACTGTCAGAGGGGCAGTACTGAGGGAGCACTGCACTGTATATGGGCAAGGGTTGTGGTCTGAAATTGTTGAACTCGATGTTGATTCCAGAAGGCTGTAAAGTGCCTAATCGAAAGATGAGGTGCTGTTCCTCGAGCTTGCGTTGAGCTTCGTTGGAACAGTGCAGGAGACCGAGGAAGGAGTGGTCAGAGTGGGAGTGGAGCGAAGAATTAAAGTGACAGGCGACCGGAAGCTCGGGGTCACACTTATGGACTGAACGGAGGTGCTCAGCAAAGTGGTCACCCAATCTACGCTTGGTCTCCCCAATGTAGAGGAGACCACATCGTGAGCAGCGAATACAGTATACTAAATTGAAAGAAGTTTCACCTGGAAGGAATATTTGGGGCCCTGGACAGGGAGTTCCAGAGCTTAGGGCCCAGGCAACAGAAGGCAGAGCCACCAATTGTTGAGCAATTATAATCAAGGATGCTCAAGAGAGCAGAATTAGAGGAGCGCAGATATCTCATGGGGGAGGGGGGGGGTTGTGGGGCTGGAGGAGATTACAGAGATAGGGAGGGGCGAGGCCATGGAGGGATTTGTAAACAAGGATGAGAATTTTGAAATTGCGGTGTTGATTAACCGGGAGCCAATGTTGATCAGGAAGTACAGGGGTAATTGTTCGCATGCTTGACACAAGACTCCCAAAGCAAGCGCTCTACTCGGAACTCCTACACGGCAAGCGAGCCCCAGGTGGGCAGAGGAAACGTTTCGAGGACACCCTCAAAGCCTCCTTGATAAAATGCAACATCCCCACCGACACCTGGGAGTCCCTGGCCAAAGACCGACCTAAGTGGAGGAAGTGCATCCGGGAGGGCGCTGAGCACCTCGAGTCTCATCGCCGAGAGCATGCAGAAATCAAGCGCAAGCAGCGGAAGGAGCGTGCGGCAAACCAGACTCCCCACCCACCCCTTCCCTCAACCACTGTCTGTCCCCCCTGCGACAGAGACTATAATTCCCGTATTGGACTGTTCAGTCACCTGAGAACTCACTTTTAAAGTGGAAGCAAGTCTTCCTCGATTTCGAGGGACTGCCTATGATGATGATGATGATGGGTGAGCAGAACTTGGTGAGAGTTAGGACACGGGGCAGCCGAGTTTTGGATCACCTCTCACTTACGCAGGAAGAACCACAGTGGAAATCCAACCCTAGGATCTCATAGAAAGAGACAGCACTGAAGTAGGCCACTCGGCCCCTCATGCCTGTGTCAGCTCTTTGAAGGTGCTGCCCAACCCTGAGAGAGCAAACAAAGCATTGCCCCCTCACTGTGGGTTATTGCAGGATCTTACGGCGGCATCATTGCTGGTATTTCTCCAGAATATTGAGGGTGTCCACTGAACATGGTCCATGTCTCTGAGCCTTACAGGAGGGCAGACAGGGGCTGTGGTTCTTGTATTGGGCTGTTCGGCCACCTAAGAAATCATTTTAGGAGTGGAAGCAAGGGGCTGACTATGATGGGGTGATGATGGTGACTGTGGGTTAAGCACAAAGTCAGGGGTGGAAGGAGCATTGGAACCAACTCCATCACCCTCTGGTCTCTCCACAAAGGGCTGTTTGTCAGGGGACAGACTGCACACCACTCGATCAGATGTGTGGGAGCAAGACACGGCCCAGGGGGCATGCTTCACCCCAGTGAGTGACTTGTTTTTCAAGAAGTTGTGGCGGTGCGACTGAATAGCTGATTCCGCGTTCAAATTAACTCAAGGACATAAACTAACTTCATCAGCGATTGGAGCCCATTATCCCTCCTGATTGCAGATTCCCTCACTTCCCCTTCTTGCTTCCTCTTTTTTTTAATTACTGTTCTGCTCGAAATAAACTGGGAGGAACTAAATGACCTTACACAGCAGGTTTAATGCAGGCAGAATTATTCCACTGAGGCATTATTCTACTGAGGCATTATTCTACTTGTTACAGGGGAAGAAATAATAAAAGCATAAATATAGCGCTTTTCTCAACCTCAGGATGTCCCAAAGCGCTTTAAGGCCAATGAAGTACTTTTTGAAGTGTAGTCACTGTTGTAATGTAGGAAACACGGCAGCCAACTTGCGCACAGCAAGCTCCCACAAACAGCAATGTCATAATGACCAGATAATCTGTTTTTAGTGAGTTTGGTTGAGAGATAAATATTGGCCAAAAGACCCTGCTCTTCTTCAAATAATGCCATAGGATCTTTTACGTCCACCTGAGAGAGCAGACAGGGCCTCGGTTTAACGTCCGAAAGACAGCACCTCCGACACTGCAGCTCTCCCTCAGTACTGACCCTCTGACAGTGCAGCACTCCCTCAGTACTGACCCTCTGACAGTGCAGCACTCCCTCAGTACTGACCCTCTGACAGTGCAGCACTCCCTCAGTACTGACCCTCTGACAGTGCAGCACTCCCTCAGTACTGACCCTCTGACAGTGCAGCACTCCCTCAGTACTGACCCTCTGACAGTGCAGCACTCCCTCAGTGTGGCCCTGGACAACGTGGACCATTTCCCATATTTCGGGAGCCTCTTATCAACAAAGGCAGACTTGATGCGGAGATTCAACATCGCCTTCAGTGCACCAGTGCAGCCTTCGGCCGCTTACGGAAAAGAGTATTTGAAGACCAGGCCCTCAAATTTACCACCAAACTCATGGTCTACAGGGCTGTAGTAATACCCGCCCTCCTGTATGGGTCTGAGGCGTGGATGATGTACAGAAGGCACTGGAGATATATCACCAACGATGTCTCCGCAAGATCCTGCAAATCTCCTGGGAGGACAGGCGCACCAACATCAGTGTCCTCGACCAGGCCAACATCCCCAGTATTGAAGCACTGACCACACTCGATCAGCTTCGCTGGGCAGGCCACATAGTTCGCATGACAGATACAAGACTCCCTAAGCAAATGCTTTATACCGAGCTTCATGGTAAACGAGCCAAAGGAGGACATTGGAAACGTTATAAGGACACCCTCAAAGCCTCCCTGGTAAAGTGCGACATCACGACTGACACCTGGCCGCAGACCGCCCGAGGTGGAGAAAGTGCATCCAGGAGGGCGTTGAGCTCTTTGAGGCTCGACGCAAGGAGCATGAAGAGGCCAGGCGCAGGCAGCGGAAGGAGCGTGTGGCAAACAAGGCCCACCCACCCCTTCCCCGACAAATGTCTGTCTCACTTGTAACAGGGTCTGTGGCTCTCGTATCAGACTGTTCAGCCATCAAAGAACTCACTTTGGGAGTGGAAGCAAGTCCTCCTCGATTCTGAGGGACTGCCTATGATGATGATTCCCTCAGTACTGCCCCTCCGACAGTGCGGCGCTCCCTCAGTACTGCCCCTCCGACAGTACTGCCCCTCCGACATTGCGGCGCTCGCTCAGTACTGCCCCTCCAACAGTGCGGCACTCCATCAGTACTGACCCTCCGACAGTGCGGCAGTCCTGCACCGGGAAAATCAGCCAAGATTTTGTGCTCAAGTCTCTGGAGTGGGACTTGAACCCACGACCTACTGACTCAGAGGCGAGAGTGCTGCCCACTGAGCCACCGCTGACACTGTACTAGCAACAGAGTGGGAACCAGGCCTAGTGAGTGCATGTGCTGCCCAGTGTGATACAGAGCTATACAAACCTGGGGGGGGGGGGGGCCGCATGTCTGAGTGGAGTTAATGCACTTCAGTCAGGATTGTGTCCCTGAGCGAGGAACACCTGGTGTCACCACTCCTCATCACTAAGCCAGAGAATGTTGGGTAGGAATTGATTTGCATCACACCCTAATTGCTGCATGTCAAATCAGGGTTCAGGAGACCAATTTCAGGTGATAAGCCATCTTCTTTGTAGCTTTTTGATGCAACTAAGTGACTTGCTATGTTACTTTAGAGGGCAGTTAAGAGTTAACCACATTGCTGTGGGTCTGGAGTCACATATAGGCCCAGGTCGGGTAAGGACGGCAGATTTCCTTCCCTAAAGCACATTAGTGAACCAGGTGGGTTTTTACGCCAATCCAACAGCTTCACGATCACTTTTACTGAGACCAGCTTTTTACTTCCAGATGTTTTTTTAGCTGAATTCAAATTCTCAGACTCCCGTGGTAGGATTTGAACTCTCATTTACCGAACTGGATTTATTAGTCCAGGCCTTTGGATCGCTAATCCAGTAACATAACCACTATACTACCAGCAGTACCAGAATAGACCACATTGAGGCTTGAGTTCACTGTTGGGGAGTAGACAAGAAGCAACAACAACAACTTGTATATATATATATAGCGCCTTTAACGTAATGAAACATCCCAAGGTGCTTCTCAGGAGTATTATGAGATTTTGAAAATTTAACACCAAGCCGCATAAAGAGAAATTAGTGCAGGTGACCAAAACATTGGTCAAAGAGGTAGGTTTCAAAGAGCGTCTTGAAGGAGGAAAGAGAGGTAGAGAGTCGGAGAGCTTTAGGCAGGGAGTTCCAGAGCTTGGGGACCAGGCAACAGAAGGCACGGCCACCGATGGTGGATTATAATCAGGGATGCTCAAAAGGGCAGAATTAGAGGAGCTCAGACATCTCGGGGGGCGGTGGGGGGTGATGACTGGAGGAGATTCCAGAGATAGTGAGGGGCGAGGCCATGGAGGGATTTGAAAACAAGGATGAGAATTTTGAAATCGAGGCGTGGCTTAACTGGGAGCCAATGTAGGTCAGTGAGCTCAGGGGTGATGGGTGAGCGGGACTTGGTGCGAGTTAGGACACAGGCAGCCGAGTTTTGGATGACCTCTAGTTTACGTAGGGTAGAATGTGGGAGGTCAGCCAGGTGTGCGTTGGAATAGTCAAGTCTAGAGGTAACAAAGGCATGAATGAGGGTTTCAGCTGGAGAAGGGACGGTAGTTCGCAAGGATACAGGGGTCGAGGGTTGGTTTTTTGAGAAGGGTGATGACGGCAGCTTCACAGCGAGGGAGGGTTAGACGGTGAGTCAATCTCGGAGCTCAGGTCTCCCAGTGGCCGGGTTTTGAGAGTGTTTGCCTGCTATGTTTCTTTGCCTGAGAGAATGATAGACAAAGCAAAAGGCAGCTGTGTTCTGCCCTCTGTACATAACCCATTTGCTTCATCCCACTATTGGTGGCCGTGCCTTCAGCTGCCTAAACTCCGGAATTCCCTCCCAAAACCTCTCCGCCTCGCTCTCCTCCTTTAAGAGGCTCCTTAAAACCTACCTCGTTGACCAAGTATTTTGGTCACCTGTTCTAATATCTCCTTACGTGACTCGGTGTCAAATTTTGTTTTCTAAAACTCCTGTGAAGTGACGTTTTACGATGTTTAAAGGCACTTTATAAATGCAAGTGGTTTGTCCTCCTGAGGACTACCCAAGTTGTTTTTGTGTTTTTGTGGCGGAGGTGCGGCGAGAGATCATAGCGGAGATGCGGCGAGTGTTTTTGTGGCGGAGGAGCGGCGAATGTTTGTGGCGGAGGTGCGGCGAGAGATCATAGCGGAGATGCGGCGAGTGTTTTTGTGGCGGAGGAGCGGCGAATGTTTGTGGCGGAGATGTGGTGAATGTTTGTGGTGGAGGAGCGGCGAGAGATCGTGGCGGAGGTGCGGCGAATGAGGGTACGGGGCCCAGAAGAGCCGAGGGCCCAGGGGCAGCACGGGCCAGCCCACACTAGGTCCGTGCGCACTAGCTCCGTGCAACAGAGCAGGTCTCCAGACGTCCACGGGACCAAGACCTAGCTCTGTCAAGGCCGTGTGGTGGCTGATGTGCAACGGTCACCACACGTTAAAAAAATCCACGCACAGGCATCTTCAACCCCACCCCCCCACTCAATTGGAGTTCAGGACTGGAACATCGGGTCCTTCATTGAAACGTCTGTGAACTCTTGTGGAAGCAAGTCATCCTCGTTGGAGGGACTGCCTGTGATGATGACCCAGATTGCTAGTTTTAGATTGGACCCTGTGAATAAATGTAGATGTTGTGTAAAGAGCGAGCCTGGTTGTAACGACAGCAAAGAGCCGCTCGGGCCCAGGGGCTTTGGGTTTGCCCCCTGCTCTGTGCCGGGTTCACTGATCTCAGTCCGAGCTGTTGGCGAGGAAGGCCCCGCCCTAGGCCATGGAGGGTAAGTAGCAGCCCCGGGATTCCTGCTCCTCATCGGTCACCACTGCTGCAGAGGACACTCGTAGATGTGACAAGAGGTCGGGAACGGCCTTGAATGTCCTGCTCGTGGCAGACACTTAAGTTGTAGGGCTCTGGAGAAAGAGCAGGCGAGTGGGAACTAATTGGATAGATCTTTCATCGAGCCGGCACAGGCTCAGTGGGCCGGCTGGCCTCTTTCTGTGGTGTATGATTTTATGACTCCTCCCGATCTCTGTAACTTCCTCCAGCCCTACAACCCTCCGAGATCATAGAAACATAGAATGATGCAGTATCCTGCCTGTGCTGGCTTTTTGCTAGAGCTATTCAAGTAATCCCACTCCCCCGCCCTTTCCCCATAGTCCTGTAATAATTTTCCCTTCAAAAATGTATCCAATTCCCTTTTGAAAGTTACTATTGAATCTGCTCCCACGCCCTTTCAGGCAGCGCGTTCCAGATCACAACAACTCGCTGTGTAAAAAAAATATTTCCTCATCTCGCCTCTGGTTCTTTTGCCGATCACCTTCAACCTGTGGTCTCTGGTTACCAACCCTCCTGTCACTGGAAACTCTTTCTCTTTATTTAAAACCATTTATGATTTTGAACACCTCTCTATCAAATCTCCCCTTAACCTTCTCTGCTCTAAGGAGAAAGGAGGGGGGGGGGTATGGAAGGTGGGGGGGGCTAGCCCTGATAAGCATCATGATCATAGACAGTCGCGCGGAATCGAGTAAGACTTGCTTCCACTCTTAAAAATGAGTTCTTTGATGGCTGAACAGTCCAATACGAGAGCCACAGACCCTGTTACAGGTGGACAGACATTCGTCGAGGGAAGGGGTGGGTGGGGCTGGTTTGCCGCGCGCTCCTTCCGCTGTCTGCGCCTGACCTCTTCACGATCTTTGCGTTGAGACTCGAAGAACTCAGCACCCTCCCGGATGCACTTTCTCCACCTCGGGCAGTCTGCGGCCAGGGTCTCCCAAGTGTTAGTGGGAATGTCTCACTTTACCAGGGAGGCTTTGAGGGTGTCCTTGTAATGTTTCCGCTGCCCACCTTTGGCTCGTTTACCATGAAGGAGCTCCGCATAAAGCATTTGCTTCGGGAGTCTCGTATCTGGCATGCAAACTATGTGGCCTGCCCAGCAAAGCTGATCCGAGTGTGGTCAGTGCTTCAATACTGGGGATGTTAGCCCTGATAATAAAGGATGACAAAAGAACAGTAAGGAGAGAAAGGATCTTGGCTCGGAAGATCAGGAAGTAGAAGTAGTATGGGTGGAGATAAGGAATGATAAGGGGCAGAGAACACTGCTGGGTGTAGTATATAGGCCCCCTAACAATAGCTATATCGTTGGACAGAATAGTAATCAAGAAATAGTAGGAGCTTGTAACAAAGGTAATACAATAATCGTGGGGGACTTTAATCTTCATATAGACTGGATAAATCAAATTGTCAAAGGTAGTTTGGAGGATGAGTTGATGGAATTCGGGACAGTTTCCTGGAACAATACGTCATGCAACCAAACTGGGAACAGGCTATTTTAGATCTTCTATACAGGGTTAATTAGCAATCTCATAGTAAAGGATCCTCTGGGGCAGGATGATCATAATACAATAGAATTTCACATTACATTTGAGAGTGACTTGCCTCAGTCCGAAACTAGAGTCTTAAACTTAAATAAAAACAATTTCATAAGTATAAAGGCGAGTTGGCTAAGGTAGATCGGAAAAATAGATTAAAAGGTACGGCAGTAGATAAGCAGTGTCTAGCATTTAAAGAAATATTTCATAGTTCTCAACTAAAATATATTCTATTGAGAAACAAAAACTACAAAGGAAAAGTGCTCCATCCGTGGCTAACTAAAGAAGTTAAGGATAGCATTAGATTGAAAGAAGTTATTTATAATGATGTGAAGAATAGTAGTAGGCCTGAGGATTGGGAGAGTTTCAGACACCAGCAAAGGATGACCAAATAATTGATCCTTCCCTCACTCGCCCCTCCCTTAGTTGCCCCTCCCTCACTCGCCCCTCCCTCACTCGTCCCTCCCCTAGTCGCCCTCCCTCACTCACCCCTCCCTCACTCGTCCCTCTCTCTCGCCCCTCCCTCATTCACCCCTCCCTCACTCGCCTCTCCCCTAGTCACCCCTCCCTCACTCGTCCCTCCCCTAGTT